>NC_071093.1:23840637-24035637 GCF_027358695.1 Spea bombifrons
TATTATGCTTCTAACTTTATGGAACAGTTTAGGGAAGGCCCTTTTGTAGGTCCATAGAGAAGATGTGTTGTGGAAGAACATGGACTTTTCTGCACAGAGCCCTGACCTCAACCCCATCAAACATCCTTGGGATGAACTGGAATGAAGATTTCGAGCCAGGCCATCTCGTCCAACATCAGTACCTGACCTCACAAATGCTATACAGGAAGAATAGGCAATAATTGCCATAGAAATACTCCAAAATCTAGTGAAACACTTTCCCATTAGAGTGGAAGCTGCAAAGGGGGGGCAACTACATAATGTCTATGTATTGATAAACCTATGTCATAAAAAGTCCCTGTTGATTTAATGGTGCCCAAACATTGTATGTTGTAATGGGAACTTTATTTTTAAACAGTCAGTCCTCTGGTTTGATACATATTTTGTAAGTGCTCTACTTAACCTATTACTATCAGTCCTGCTGTTCATCGGTAAATCGAAACCTGTGGCCACCTTTTAAGATTTGCATGAGTGAGCTTCAAGAAGCTAGAGCCATAGAGCTGGAATAAGTTGCATGAAAGCATTGTGTTTGCTTTCTCTGAAAAACATTTTCTTAGTAGTATAATTTATTGCAGCAATAAAAAAAAAAAAAAACAAGGCTTAATCCCTTCAGGGCTTAATATTCGGTTACCGAAGGGATAATTTCTCAGACCTCTACTCTGGCTACAACCCCTTCTTTAAATTAATAAATTTTTTATATAACGATTTTATTGATGTTTTTGATGGGCACGGAAAAAGCATGCATGCAAGGGACACTCAGCATAATACATATTAGTCCGAACATATGCATAGATAAATCAAAAAAAGATATACTTCCACATATCAGTATCACAGGAGTGATAGTCCCATTTGGCCTCTCAGAATAATAACATAGGTATGAAGGAGAAGGAGTTGAAAAGAAGGAAAAGGGCAGGAAAGAGCGAGGAAAGAGGAGTGCAGAAGAGATACTTCCAAGTCTGGATCAGCGGCCATGTGCAGAAACGGATCAGGCAAGGCAGGTAGCTTGGTAATGCTAGTCAAGTTAGAAGCCACCTTGGATCCCAGGTTAAATTAAAAGAGTATGAAGATTCTCAGATATGTGATTTTCTCTAGATGTAGGATGTGCCAGATTTTGGCATCAATGTGTCAGATTTCCAATGAAGTTCAACTGTAAGACGTGGCGCTCTGCAGACCGCTGTGTAAATTTGTTCAGAGGTTCGAAGGATAGTAACTGCACAGGAGAGCTATCTAAGGTTTACAGTTAGTTGCGTATTAAGAGCTTTACTTAGTTTATCAAAGAAGTTGTGCCAAATAAGTTGTATTTTGTCACAGGAAGGGCTATGTCCAGCCCTCCACAGCCTCGGAAGCAATGTGGGGGATGCGTCTTGAATATGTAGTAATCATGAGGGGGGTTAGTTTTAAAGTACTATGAAACAGTTCTCCTGTATTAAAGTGCAAGTGGTGATTTTCCATATGTTGGAGTAGATGTCACCCTATTCTGTTGAGTCAAGCTCCTGGTCCAGGTGACTATAACTTTTGTGTTCAAACGAACGCGCATGAGGAAATGTCATTTTCAGAAGATTTTGATATAACGGAGAGTTGGTTCCTCTTGACTTAGTAGTGGAGCAACAAGCTTCCTTAGAAAATGTTGAGGTGAAGTTTGGTAAGCATCTGATAAAGCACTGGCGGGAATGTATAGTTTGGTGGCATTGGAAGGTTTTGGTGATAGGCATATCGAAAGATGTGGTTAGCTGCTGGGCTGTAAGAGGTTTGAGTCAAACAAGTAAATATTTCACCTTTGTTAGGCCCTTGGACATCCACCATTGGAAGATATAGGGCTGACAGCCCAGATGGAAGTCTGGGTTCTGGAAAAGGGTTTTGTATTTGAGAGTAAACAGAGTGAGAGTGCAAATGAGTGGGGCTGTTGCATATTTCTGATTTATTCAAACCTGGGTGTCACATTATGTGCTTGAGGTCAGTTGTAGGAGAGAGGAACTCTTTCAGCTGGACTCATCTGATTGTGGAGAGAAAAGTAAGCGTAGTGAGTGGGGGCCGCCTTAAAGTAAGGTGGAAGAAAAGGAGTCGATAGTCTCCTGGCAGCCTTGGATAATATATAGTATTATATTATATAAATAACATGTTGTATAATATGGAAGTAGCAATACTACTACTACTCCTCCCCAACCAGATGAAACAGTAGATTGCTATTTGGGCCTGGGTTTCAATGCCAGTGCTATTTCGTCAACTGTCATGTTTTTAGCCATAAACTTCCCCCTTAATCACTGCCTTGTGTGCATCTTAGGTTGATCTAAGAGCGACAGCTGCGCTGAGATTGTCAGAGTAGTCTGTAAGTGCTTGTTCTATGGTAGTTTGAACTGCAGGGTCTAAACGTAAAGAGTCATTGAGACACCAAAGGGGTCGAAGGATGGGAGGTGTAATTCCGACAGGGTAGTTTCCACCACCGCATGACCTGACCAGAATGTTGCTTGGATTTTTGAGGCTAGCAAGGTCCAAAGTAGCGGCTGAGTGGTAAGAATATATTATGATTATTCCTTGTATTCGAACCTTTACCGTATGTACTCTAGACTTAGAGTACGTAAGGTAAAGGTTCGAATAAAAAGAATAATCACAATCTGTGGGATGAAGAAGCTGTCAGGATATTACAAATACTTGAAAAAGGCTTGTAGAGGATGAGCAGCGAGGTAAGTTCTATCTAGAAAGGGTCCCAACACAGAGTTGAAATCCCCACCCACAACAAGGTTTGCAGAGGGTAGCGTTAGTGCAGTTTGAGTCGAAGAAGGCTGGGTTTGGGTAAGTAGGAGCATAAGTATTGATGATGGAAATCAGTTGTTCATGAATAAGGCATTCTGGATGGCATCCCACTACTTACATCTCAGTATCTCAAAGATTAAACTATTTTGTGATTGTGACATCACAGTGGATAATTTTACAATCTGCTCAACAGTCTGTCTGCTGTCTTTTTGATCCAATCCCTTTACTGGTTTCACTGTACACTTCAGAACAAAACGGCTGACCTTTACATACCTAGCTCTTAACACTACACCCCCTACACCTCTACTTTAAAGGCAGACTGTAGTGAATGACGCCACAGGAAGAGTTCATGAACAGAGTTCCAGTGGAGTAGGTGCAGACCCTGCTGGGGTCTCCATATGAGTTTCCCTGCCTCTGATCATGCATAATATGATCTGGACAGCAGAGCTGTAGAAGAAATAGTTATAAAACAAATTTGAAAAATACAGCATGTAAATGTTTTAAAATCAATGCTTTGCTAGCAGCACCATTTTCTTTTACCTCTTTGCAGTTGTTTGTATGGGAAATTGCTACATAAATTATATCTCTACTGAAGCGATATTTACAAATATTTACAGTTTCCAATTATATTGGTAGACCTGTTGCCTTTTGACATGCTTATATATGAAAAAAAAAAATTCATAAATCTAACATTTATATTGAACTAGAAATTACTAGACTAGAGTTTTAGTGGGCTGTGCTTAAAGCTACAATAGGACAACATTTTCAAGATATCATGCTTTGAACAATACAACTGTCATATTCTTGTTTAGAGTGCGTTGGAAGGACTATGCCTAATAAAAAAAACTTATGAGCATTAAAAAAATGTTATATATGTCTGTTTTCTTAAGAATATGGCCTTGCAGCTACCAGAAATCACACTCTCTATACCACCTAATTTTGTTGTACCTCAGTGTGAAATCTTGTAAAACATTTGAATCAGAATTCAGGGATTTATAAAGGAGAATACAGAGAAAATGTATAGGGCAGATTCAGCAAGTAAATTTACATAAATTAAACAAAAATAATGCATACACTATTTTTTTTGCTACAAAGACTTACCTCTCATGTAATGTCTCTAAAGTTTCTCCTAAAATAGAACAAAACATAATCTTGATCAATCCACTAGAAATTGATTCTAAAATGTTTGTATACATTTTGTACACCTTAACTGGTAATTAAAATATGACTACTACCCTTTCCCATGGCAAATTCTGACAATTTTCATAAAAGTTATATGGTGCCAAACATATTAAACATAATAAATGTTAGTCTTATTTTGTTAGCCTAAAATCTATTTTGGTTACAGCAAATAGCTTAATTTGTACCGGGTTGCCCATTGCTCAATGATGTGTAAAATGCATTGTGGGATGATAACTTGGACAGGTATATCTTCTTCCAGTGATCGAGGAATGTGATGGCAAATGGTGAATAAGTTAACAGAGTAAATATGATAGCTGCAACTTTATGATGGAAACAAGCTTGCTTGGAAATGTAGCTGCTGTGGCCTTACCCCAAGTGGACTCTTCATAAGTGGGCAGTTAAGAGTTACACTGGACTATCCAGACATCCATCCCTGGTCTTCATGCTTTCACCTAACTACTCCTCTGGCAATCACTAATGTCTGCCATATCTCCTTCTCTTATAGGTATGACTCACACCTTTCACCTGAACCCCTTATTTCCTGCTGTTACCCCTGTTTTCCACCCGGTATCACACCTTGTTGTTTGGAAATGTAGCTGCTGTGGCTTTACCCCACCTGGACGCTTCATAAGTGGGCAGTTAAGAGTTAAGACCACTGCAGAAAGCAGGATTGAACCCGCGTCGCTCCCCTTCTGTGGAATTCCCATTCCGTCAGACTCTCTACCTCATACGCAACTTTCAAAACCTCTCTGAAAACCCACCTGTTCAGGAAGGCGTACAACCTTCCCATTACTTCCAACTATCATAATCAAGTCATCTGAACAATCAACAGCTTCCACACATCATTGGAACCAGATCAACTCATCCCCATCTAAATCAGTACTCTCCTATTGTCTCTCTCCCCCCCTCAACCACCGAAAAGATTGTAAGCTTGCAAGAGCAGGGCCCTCCTCTCCTTGTTCTACTGACTGTAACGGCGCTGCGGAATCTGCCGGCGCTTCATAAATAAATGTAATGTATAGTTAGTGCCACTGGCGTAACTACAGAGTTGCAGCATTCTCAGCTGCGACGGGGCACGTGCCTTCTTCCTGTCTCCTCGTACCAGTTCAAAATTGTTTATTAAGTGCCCTTCTAAACAGTTTTGAACCCGCACGGAGAGACAGGAAGAAGGCACCTGCCCCGTGGTGAACCTGAGGCTGCCCACACAGTGTGCGCAAGCAGCCACAGTGAAATCTGCAGGAGTGATGAGAGGTAAGCGGGTCGGGAGGGAAGTGGGATGTATCTATGTGTGTGCGTGTGAGTATAGAATGTGTAATTGTGTATGTGTATGTGAGCATGGATGTGTAATCATGTGTGATAGCGAGCATGGATGTATATGTGGTGTGAGATGAAGTGTGTGTTAGTGAGTATAAGTAAGTGTGTGTAAGTTGTGGGTTTACATGTTTTATGTTGGAAGGAGGGTGGGGAAAGGGAAAAGTTACAAACTAGCTGTTGCAGTTGGGGGCCCAGGGGGAATTTTTATGCATCAGGGCCCGGTAGTTTCTAGTTACCCCTGGTTAGTGCATGCATTTTTGGTTTATAGAGTAATATTTTTGTTGGCGTGAAGCGACGTGCTGCTCTTGGAGAGTCTTGAGCTCAAAAAGGGTTGAGGTCTGGAAGCTGGGCTGCAGAGGTACATTTAAGGTAGGAAAAGACTTTTATACGTAAACCCAGTGCCCTACATGGTGGTGGTGTTTATGTATGATTCACATTTTCGGTTTAACACATGCTATGTGTTGGGTTCACATGTATGGCTGCACAGTTGTTTAACTGATTTTGGTAACTAGTGCAAAATGTCTTGCTTCATTTGTATTAAACTGTTCAATTAAAGTTGGGTCTAATTTAAAAATACACTTATCATTGACTGATATTTGGAAACTAGATTTACCCATATCTCCTGGACTCCAACAATCTTTTGGAACAGTGGACGTTTCAGGAGACTTTGTATATGCATTATTTTCCATCTGGTTATTGACTGGTTGATTAGAATTTCTGCAGTCGGGCTTGTCAAAATGTAATTTCGTTTGCAATGTATGTTCTTTTAGACAGTCTGAATGCAAAACCCAAGGAGCAGCATGCATCATTGCTACAAGTCGAACTGTGGCACCTCCCACTTTTAACACTTGTCTTTCTGTTATTAGATCCTGCAGAGAAAGGGAAATCATTTCATTAACATAATTAAGAAAATGATCTAGGCACTTTAAAAAAAAAAATCTTTGAAGGCCTACAAGAAGTGTGTATAAAGGGAGCCCATTGATATAATGCAATGAAAAGATTTTTTTTTTATATACCGTAAATTCTTTTTTTCCCCCCGAATATAGTGGCAGTACACATGGATGTGCTCTTTCCTACGAGACACCGCCTGGAGCACCTTGCGCCCAAAAGAACCTTCAGAGGAGGAAAAAAATTTAGTGGTTCAGGAACGTTGCCACTTTACAGATATTCTCTGGAGATGCAGCTGCCTTTTCTGCCCAAGACACTGACATGGCTCTAGTAGAGTGGGCTTTGCCATGAATAGGAGAGACTTTACCACTGATTTTCCAGGATAAATGAATAGTGTCTGTAAGCCACTTGGCAATCGTAGATTTCAAGGAAGCCTTCCCTTATGACTTACTGAAGTAGTTAACGAACAGATGGTCAGGTCCGGAAATCGGCCGTACAGTTTAGGTAAATTTTCAATGCCCTTTTGACATCGAAGGTGTGCGTGTGCCACTTGGCTTCTTCCGGAGATGAGGGTGATTAAAAGAAGGTAGGAAGTACGATTGGTTGATTGATATTGGCTCTGGAAATGACCTTAGGGAGGAAGGAAGGTTTAAGATGCAATACCATTTTCTCTTGATGAAATCCTGAGAAGAAGAGATTTGCTTGTATTTCCCCGACTCTTTGTCAGGGTACCAGTGAATAAGGACGGAGGCAAAAAGGTACTGGTCAAAATGTTTATTAAAATAAAATAATAACAAGAATCCAAAACATAAGACAAGCGAGTGGTCATAGAACAAGCCAAGGTCAGGAGCCAGAACGGGTAGTCATACGAGCCAAGGTCAGGGGTCCAGAAATCCACGTAGTCCAAAAGCAGGCAGGAGTCAGCACCAGAATGGGAGTCAGACAGGCCGGGTCATACACAAGCATCAAACACTGGAAGGAAGCACGCACTCACAGGTCCGGAACCACGAAAGGGCAACCAGCAACTGAACTAGCTGGTTAATATAGTCACAGCCTGCAGGAAGAGGAGGGGTTAACTTGGACATAAATTTGGAAGAGGAAGGGGGCGCGGCCTAACAAACAGAGAGCCATGAGGAGGAAAGCCAGTGCAGGTAGGCCGAAACCGACACTCTTTCGGCTGATGTGATGGCAACTAGAAAAACAGCCTTTAGAGACAACATCTTCAATTAAACCTGTTCTAGAGGTTCAGAGGGAGCCGAGCAGAGAGCTTTCAAAACCAGAGATATACCCCATGAGGGAAAGAAAGACTTCTTAGGTGGTCGTTGGAAAACAGCAATTTGAGGCTAAATTTAAAAGTAAAAAATGACAGTGCCGAAACCTGTCCCTTTAGGAGAGACACTAAGGCCGGACAAAAAGCCATATTGGAGGAATTAAAGTATAGCCCTTGTGGGAAGATGGAGGCTTTGGAACCCGTAGAGCTTACACCATTCCTCCATACCCTAAGATATATCCTTGAGGTAGACCTGACTGAATTAAGAACATTCACCATATCACTCTCTATGCCATGCTCTTGTAGGATTATCCTTGCAGAAGCCAAGCCGTCAATTTGAACATGGCTATAGTTTCTGGGAGAAGCTCCTTGTTGTCCAGTAAGTCTGCGGTCTGAGGAAGTACCCAATAGGCAACTGTCAGATGATTTAGCTCTGAAAACCAGCTGCGGTTTGACCAATATGGGATGATCGCCAACACGCAAACCTTGTCTGCACGGATTTTCTGAATAACGCAAGGAATCAGAGCCACTGGGGGAAAATGTATGCCATTTCTAAATTCCAACAGAAGGAAAAACTGCCTAGGAAGTTTGGAAAATCCCCTCTGTTCAGAGACGCAAAGATCTGAACTTTCCTGTTTCACTGAGTAGCCATGAGGTCTATTTCTGGGATGTCAAACTTGGAAACCAGGATGGAAAACATGTTATGGTCTAAAGACAATTCTGCCTGAGACCACTCCTGTCTGCTGAAATCATCAGCAATGACATTGTTTGATCCCTTTATGTGAGTAGCTGACACGGCCACCAGATTCCGCTGAGCCCACTCCATGATCTCTACATAAAAGGGACTATAGTTTCCTTATCCTTGTTCCCCCTTGCCTGTTCCGTGGTGCGGTTATCTGATTGCAGTCTGACCACTTTCTTCTTTATCCAGGGAAGGAAGGCCCTGAGGGCCAGAAAGTCTGCCTTTAGTTCTCTGAAATCTGAAGATTGGGCTGAGTCCTCTAGAGACCAAATACCCTGTCTGAATTGGGAATGTAAGTGTGCTCCACATCCCGTTTTGGATGCGTCTGTAGTAATAATCACCCTGTCTGGGGGCTGAAAGGGGAGGCCACTGGAGAGATGTCTGGGAGTTCTCCACCAACTTAGTTGAGCAAGGACCTCTTCTGCTACTGAAAAAAAAATGTTTGGTTTCTTCTTCTGTCTTCGACTAACTTTTCAGAATTTCTGATTTCAGGTCTTGAGCCCTTGCCCATGCATTTGCAGGCATAGAGGCTGAGGAGACCCAGAATGCTCATGGCTTTTATAAATGAAACAGTGGGCACTTTCTGTAGAGCAGCAATTTCCCTTCTTAGCCGTTTTACCTTTGGTTTTGAGAGGAAAAGACGGAGGGCCTGTGAATCCACCACCATGCCTAAAAATTGCAGTCTGGTAGTCGGTATCAGATTGCACTTTTCCCAGTTGATAACCCAAGCATGCTTCTGTAGATCTTGGGTTTCTGTATGGGTAGTGCCTGTTCCACTTGATTCTCTTATGTTGAGGAAGTGCGCGTTTCTTATCAGACAGTTGTTTTATAAGCTCTTCCAGGGGTGCCCAAATAATTTCTTCCAATGGGAAGATCACACAAGAATGTCTTGGATGCTGAATCCACAGTCCAGGACCTTAGCCACAGAGCCCTTCTAGCTACTGATGAAAGTAGTAATCATAAAGTAGTTCTGGGCAGATAACTTGATCTCCTCCGTTGTATCTGACAAAAAGAGGTGGTATATTCTTATCCGTATCCTCTGGGAGGCAATCTTCCAGCGCTTGTATCCAACAGCCTTGAGCTCTAGCCACTGCGGACCCTGCAAGCAACATTTTCCACTGAAAGCCTGCAAATTGAAACAAATCAAGTTTCAGCTTGTTTGTCCATGAGGTCCTTTTAGTCCAGCAACTTCCCCAATTGGAATAGTGGTCTTCTTGGACAATTGAGCAATTTCCCATTTCTTATCATCCTGAAGTATGAGTATTTGCTTAAAATGTTTTGACACAAATGCCCTCTTGCCAGGATTTTTCCACTCACGCTATATGAACTCTGTTAAGTTGGGCAAAACAAGAAAACCTTGTTTTGAAGGGGGTTGTGGTCCCAAAAGACCCCGGTCACCTATTTAATGAACTAACTAATGAGAGCTAAAACCTGCTTCCTCATCAGAATTTTCATTTGATATACAGGTACCAGAAGATTGAGAGCATTCCCCTGAGAATAATTCTGACCTCTCTAACCGATATTTTTTAAGGCAAATCTAACCACTTACCTTAACCACCTCTATTCTGTGTGAGGCTGATGACACGGAAATTCCTATACCGACATGCACCCACTGTAGCCAGAAAGGTAGTAGAGCTTACATAGCCAAACAAGTTGGAATTTGGCGCCCTCAAAGATCTGAATCGTGCATGCTCAGTAGCGTGATCGGATCTTCTGTGGAACGCAGCACTACCTGGACGTGCGTTACACTGCTGTACGCATGCTTCCACTCACTGCAGTATATATTCTGCAAAGGAGATTGCCTCCGTAGCGAAGGCAAGCGGGACCTCCCTCTGGTCACACCGAGCACTTGGAGGAAAGCAACCCCCAGACAACATCCATGTGCCTCACCTCAGGACAACATCCTTCCCCAAAGGGGACAAGAACGAACTGTGGATCATGGGTTTGAGCACACTAATTCATTTAGTGTACCCTCACACTTTATAGTTTTGAAACCATAATTATATATGTAAACCATAATTTCCAATGAAAAAAAATTTACCTGTAAAAATTACACATAGCATAGCGCCAATGAGAGAAAAAAAATACAGTTTCCTCACTAGCCCCAATAGCAGCTAAAAAAACATTACAGTAAAACTTAGTTTTCTTCCCATTTCTAAAAGACACATTGCAACATTTCAGTAGATATCTTCCTGGGAGAAAAATGCAAGTAGAGAAACAACTCATGATTTGTATTTAGCAACATGCATGGGTAGGGCATGTGTTTTTGTTTTTTTTTGTTTAGTTTTTTTTTTTTTTTTTTAGACATTGTGGAGTCAAAAATTGGAACATTCGCATTACAGTTTTCCAAAAAAAAATTAAAAAACGGATACGTTTGGGTCACTGACTTTGATCAACGGGAATGATCAACAGTGTTCAGGTAGTAGCAATTATATATTGTAGCCCCAAAATCAGCACAATTGAGGAGACGTGTGAGGTACATCATTTTCCACTGGTGGGGCTCTATGGAGATTTTGGAGTGGATCTAATGTTTTAACACCAACATTGATTAGTTCAGTATATTCTAGATATCTTTGTGCCTTGGTAAGTCTCCACCCCGCTGATTTTGAAGGGTTAACTATTGGTTTCCTTCTGTCTATCTTAATTGTAATTGTTCAACTAGAGGAAACCGTGAATTGCAACACCATCTCTCTTTGCATTAATTCGGTATTTCACTGAATCTTTTTGTCTCACTGAAACTGATCCTCACTATGACGTCCTATGAGTTGCTGCTCTTTTTCTTTTCTCACCTCTTTAAACACACTTCTGCCTTTTCTCTTAACAACCCCCCAACTGTCCCTCCTTCTATCATCACCCCAGCTCAACTCAAGTACCCTTCTCCCCTTTCTTCAAACCTTCCCCAATAACAGCCAAGTTAAGACTGCCAACCTCTGTGAATCCCCATTCTACCTCTTTTTGGTGGAATTTTTGGTGGGCTTTTAATCCAAACTGCTCCAGTGGAACCCCCAGTGCAACAACACTTTTAATAATTTCTGTTTTATCTTGATGACTCCAGTGATGTCTTTTCTTTTAATATTTTTTTTTTTTTGAACATGAAATTTTTATTGAGATTTACACGTTGATGGACACATCACAATGCGAGATGGTAAATGCACAAAGAAAAAAAACAATTCGGAGAGTTCACGATACATAACGACCAAAACTCGCCTAGTACAGGCAGAAAAGGAGTGACATGCATATAAAAGTAGCAACTGGACTGCCAGTAAAATCTAAAGATTTTCAAAAATTTCTAAATGTGATGAACCAATGAAAACACAATCCAAGAAAAGGATAGGAGAAGAAGAGAAGGAAAGGAAGAAGAGAGAAGAAAGAAAAGAAGAAAAAAAAAAGGGGGAAGAAGGGGGGGGATAAGGACACAGCCATCACGAGTCAGTGATTGCCTTTGTGCACCAGGGAGTACGCATATTCCCCAGAAGAAGGCCACCCGCCACAGGAGGGAACGTGTGCGTATAATAGTCGTCCCAAGCCTCCCAGGTGGAATGAAAAAGATGCAACGTGTTAGAGGCCGTATGTGCCATTTGTTCATATATACGGGTCGTGGTGATGGAGTACAACACCTCTCGGGTCGTGTGGGAGGGGGGAGGAATCCTTCCATTTACGAGCAATGCAGATCTTTGCTGCACGGCGCCTCTAGCGACGGCGGGAACATGGCAAGTAAAGCCACCTCAACCCCCTCATCTACAGGAATGTGCAGCAATTGAGTGATGAGGCGGAAGACATGCTTCCAAAATGGACGAAGGGCAGGGCACGCCCACCAGACATGTAACATACCCACCTCACCGCACAGCCTCCAACAGAGCGGGGATGAAGAAGGATACATTTTAGCCAGAGTAGCAGGTACATAGTACCAGCGAAACAAAACTTTGCGATTGGTTTTGAAATGAGTGGCATTCCGGGACACACCCTGGAAGTTCGCAAGGGCATCATACCACAACCCGCTGTCATAGGTGCGACCAAGCTCCCATTGTAACATATACGTGAGTTTGACCCCAGACCCATGACCCAGCAGAGCCGCATAACACAGAGCCTTCGGGACGTTAGGCGCCTTTCGGCAAAGCATGAGAATCGGTGAGGTGGAAGCGGAAAGGGCAGAGCGATCCAGGCGCATACGGAGAACATCGCGGAGCTGTAAGTATTTGAAGAAGTCCTGTCGAGACAACGAATAGAGAGACTGTAATGACTGAAAAGTCTGCATCCGACCCTGGGAGAGGAGATGAGAAACAGAGGTAACACCCTTACGTATCCAGTCCTCCAAAGAGACATGCGGCAGCAGGGGTTTCAGGGACGGCAAAGGGGCCAAGCTATGGAGCCCAAAAGGAAAGCCCAATGCAGGACGGTTCGCATCCCACACACGCAGAGACAATAAGGTTGTGTCTAGAAGGTCCGGCAACGGAGGCCTGAGGTTTTCAAATCAGGAAATTCAATCAGCAGGTGTAAATGTAGAATGTCTATATATTCTTTTTTTGTTGTTATTAAAGCACGGGAAAAAGCAAGCATTAGTAGCAGGACAAGGAGGGTGTTTTTTTTCCAGATCTCTGGTCAGACACCATCTAGAACAGTGGTTCTCAACCTTCCTAATGCCGCGACCCTTTAATACAGTTCCTCATGTTGTGGTGACCCCCAACCATAAAATTATTTTCGTTGCTACTTCATAACAGATACTTTTTTTTGCAGTAGTTGATGATTTTACAGTACCTCCAATACTGCTACTTTCAACACAGTAGCTGCTTTTAACAGAGTAGCTGCTTTCTACACATGTGTGACTGGTCCACATAAGCACATTATGGCACCAACTCTGTCACATACACCTGTATTTGTAAGGGGTGTATGTGATGGGGTTGGCGCGATGTCGTCATCACGCCGGGTACTCGTATGTGGGCGTATCTGCATGTGGGCGGACCCACCTGGAGACGGATAGAGGATCGGTGTCTCGGTTTCTAAGACCATCGGAAATATGTGTTTTCCGATGGTCTTAGGCGACCCACAGGTTGAGAACCGCTGATCTAGAGTATTGTGTACAGTTCTGGAAACCCTCATCTCCCGAATGATGTTGACCTATGGGAGAGTGTTCAGAGAAAGACTACTAAAACGGTAAATACAGTATTTGCTTGATTATAAGATGACCCTGATTATAAGATGACCCCCCCCCAAATTTGAATATTAATTTAGGAAAAAAGAAAAAGCCTGACCATAAGACTACCCCTATAGGAAAAAAGCTTTATTAGTAAATATTAATTAAGCTTCCGCTGGGGCTTCTATGGCTGAGCGATGGAAGGTCAAGTCACGCCAGCACTCTGTCATAGAAACCCCAGAAGCTACCGCACACTTCTCCCTCTCCTCCTGCATGTGGCTTCGCCCGGGAGCCCTGTTGACCCCACTCTGTACTAATCCGTTTGTTCGTGCCACTCTGTCTGGAAATCCCGTTGGGTTGGAGGGGTCCTTTCCTCTTTCCCCTCTCCACTGACGCCAGTCGCAGGCAATTTAGAATTTGCTCCGGGGATGGAGGACGGGTATCTTTCCTCGATGGGCTTGAACCCTAAGGCCTGCATTTCTGACTTCTGGGACAATGGTGCTCCCCGGTCTGCTGAGAGGGTCTTCCCGCCTCCTGGCCCTGGTATACTCCAAAGATATCGCTTTTCACAAATCACGCACTACATCCACACACTTCCTGGTAAACATAACCTCACGAGGGACCTCACGGCTTTTGAGCGGATCCTTCAATTGGATAAGATACCTCGGGGTGGGGTCTCAATCACATACCAGCTTTTGAACATGGGTACCCCTGCTGCCCCCCCCTCATTTATGGGTGCTTGGGAGGAAGCCCTAGGGGAAGTCCTCACTGACAACCAGTGGGAGAAGGTTTGTGTTTTAACTCACAAAGGTTCTGTAGCCTCAAAATACCAGGAGACGGCATATAGGATTCTCACTATGTGGTACAGGACTCCAGTCTACATTGCGAAGATTAGCCCGGGGAGTGATCCGTCCTGCTGGAGGTGTGGGGAGGAGATTGGTACATTTTTGCATATTTGGTGGGATTGCGAGAGGATCAGACCCTTTTGGAAGGGGCGTGCTGCGTGGTGTGGGGGAGGTGTCAGGTCATGAGGTGCCATATTCCCCTGGTCTTTGCCTCATCTCCCTCACGGGTGAATCTCTGACTTCCATGAAACGTTCTGTTTCTAGACACCTTCTTAATGCTGCCCGTTCCCTGATCCCCCGATACTGGAAACGCACTGAAGCCCCGTCCCTTCGTCAATGGGTTACTCAGGTTGAGGAGATTAGAGAGATGGAGGAATTAGTCCACCTGTCCTCTGACAGGATGGAAGCATTTACTAAGGTCTGGGCAAGCTGGTTTTCATTCCTGTCATCCCCGGTTCTAGCTGCGCTCTTGAGGTGATGTGGTTTGGCGGCTCCCGTCCTTACTCTCTGGTCTCTCCCCTCTTCATATCCTTGTCCCCCACTCTCTTCCCCCTTCCTTCTTTATTATTCTCTCCACCTCCCCCCCCCCTTTTTTTTTTTGTGGCCTGGGCGGGTGTCGGATGCCACTGGGGACGATGTGTTTCGGTGGCCTGAACCACCGTAACCCCTCGTGTGTCTCCATTGTTCTGTCCTGTCTGATTTGAATGTTTTCATTTGTCTTCCCCTTCTTGTCCCCCTCTTGCTTATGCATGTTCTGAATTACGATGTGAGATTACTTGACCATGCACCATAGGTTATGCTCTGTGATACTGGAGACATTTACACTCACTTGTCATCCACTGTTTTATTTTCTCTCTTTGATTGTTACACGAGCCACCCCACAATTGTCAAATTGTTAGACCTCTTCAGCAGCCCCTGCGTGGGTTTCAGCGTGATTTACTCTGCATTGTCCGACGCATGTTTAAGTGGCTCATTCTCAGTTTTGACATTTATATGTATCTCATTGTCCGAGTGATCTTTATTGTACTGCCTTGTGTTGTACCCCATATGTGTCAATAAAAACGTTATTTACCTAGAAACCCCAGAGGAAGTGCGGGCAGAAGTTGCTGCACCGGCTGCCAAAAACGAGGGTCCAGATCCCCTGCAGCGTTATTTTTCAGAGCACTTGTATTCGAGCAAATACAGTAGTTTGTAGGATAAACATTTTCAGAAAATATATCTCCACATGTATTGCTCGGAGGAAAAGAAAGGGGAGCTGTGATAGAAACATTTAAATATATAAAGAGATTTAACAAAGTACAGGAGGGAAGTTTATTTCAAAGAAAGAGAAATGTTAGAACAAGTGGTCATAATCTAGAACTGGAGATTTAGAGGTGTAGACGTAATGAAAGGAAGATTTACTTTACCAAGAGGGTAACAGAAAAAAATGGAACAGCCTCCCATCAGAAGTGGTGGAGTCTAATACAGTGAGGGAATGCAAACATACATGCTATAGGCATAAAGCTACGTTGAATCTAAGACAAGACCAAATACTGACAAAGGTCTGAGTCTCTACATCATAGACAGACTAGATGGGCCAAATGGTTCTCACCTGCTTTTTTTTTTTAAATAAAGTTCTTCAACTACTGTTATCAATGGAATCAGTTAATACAAGTTCAATCTTAACTTTCATAATAAGAAAAGTTGGAAAGCACTACAACATGGGTATTCTTCAGTACACAAATGTGAATTTCAAAACATGCACTTATAATAGTATAATTGACGGTAAGTCAATGCTTTATGTCACATTTTATTTTTTTATTAATACATTGAAAAGCTTACCTGTATATACTGGTGTAAATACCTTTTTCTTCCAAATTCGAAGTTTTCAAGGTTAAAAAACCTTTTGGCGAGATCAGACACTTTTATTCCAAAAAAGGAACTTGCTTTGATAGCAGAGTGTATTTCCACAACACATGAAACATCTGATGGACTGTACTTATAACAGTCTATACATCGACTCAGAAATGTATTTATGCTGAGGTTCTTGGTATTCAAAAGTCCAGTGAAATGATCAGGAAGGCAAGGCTCCCCTGCAGTGAAATCAATGAGTGAACCTACATAAAAAAAAAAAAGTGTGAAAACTGTTTTGAGATTTTTCATAAAAATTACATGCAAACCAAATCAACACTTGTAGCTACTTGAGAAAAGAAAAATGTCGGTGCGCTAAGCTATTGGTAGGCCTCATTTTACACATTTGTATTATTTGAGCCTGAGAATAGCTCAGCGCACCGACTTTTCTTTTCTCTGCTTGCACATATGTGAGGTTGTTGGCTCCTCATTTGTCTGGTTGCAGCTTGCTTTCCAGGGGTTAATGGGGAAGACGTTTAATTGCACCTCCCCCAACACATTAATAAGGTTTTGGTAACAGTATAAACGGCTTTGTGTGCCCACTATGTAGGAGGTGAGAGTAGGATCTTACCCTATTTAGAGCCTTGACGTGGCAGGTGAGCTTATTTGTTTCTACTTATCAGCACATACATCAAATAGACACCATACAGACAAGAGTATTGGGACACAACTTAATTATTGAATTCAGGTGTTTCAATTAGACTCATTGCCACAGGTGGATCAAATTAAGCAGCTAACCATGCAGTTACAAACAATTGAGAAAAAATAGGTTGTTCTGAAAAGATCATGAGCTCCGTGGAATGGGTTTCCATGGCAAAGCAGTCTCACGTCACCAAGTACAATACCAAACATCAGATCGATCGGTATAAAACATGCCGCCTCTGGACTCTGGAGCGTGATCTGTGGAGTGAGGAATCACGCTTCTCTGTATGGGGCAAGTCTAGGTTTGGTGTGTGTCAGAACGTTACTTGCCTGACTGAATTGTGCCAAATGTAAAGTTTGGGGAAGGAAGGATAATGGTACAATAAATCTTGTGGAAAGCCTTGCCAGAAGAATGGAAACTGTTACAGCTGCAAAGGGGGGACGACGACACTTCAATGTCTATGTACCGTATTTGCTCGATTATAAGACGACCCCCCCACAATTTGAATATTAATTTAGGAAAAAAAGAAAAAGCCTGAATATAAGACGACCCTATAGGAAAAAAGTTTTACCAGTAAATGTATATTCATGTAAACTATTTGTTTTAATAAAAGCTATGATTGAGAAAAATATTTTGGTTTTATTTCCTTTTATTTTCCAACCTGCCCCCCCCATTTTGCACATCTGCCTCCAGGCTTGCCACTCTGTCCCAGAAATGCCTTATACCCCCTATATACCACTGTCCCCCATGATATGCCTTTTAACCCTCTAAATGCCACTGTGCCCCACGATATGGCTTTTAACCCTCTATATGCCACTGTGCCCCATGATATGCCTTTTGACCCCCTATGTGCCACTCTGCCTCCAGAAATGCCTTATACCCCTATATGCCACTCTGGCATTTAGGGGGTTAAAAGGCATATTATGGGGCAGAGTGGCATATAGGGAGGTATAAGGCATTTCAGGAGGCAGAGTGGCATACAGAGGGTTAAAAGGCATTTCTGGAGGCAGAGGGGCATTAAGGGGGTTAAAAAGCATTTCATAGAGCACTCTGCCTACAGAAATGCCTTATGCCCCCATTTAACCCCCCCCCCAAAAAACCCCAAAAAACTTACCGGTGCTTCTGACTCCCTGGCGTGTAGTCGGGGCAGCAGGTAGACGTCTACATGATTCTCGTAGGCAACTTCCGCTGCACCTGTAAGGAGGTGCGGTTAGCAGCGGGGGTTGTCTGCGTCCATCGCGCATACACCCTCTGGATGTCAGAGAGAGTTCCTCGCACCGGTGCCATTCACCTCCGCTCTTACATGGCCTCTCCTTCTCCCTTCTGATCTCTCCAGGCAATCTGCTTAGACTCACTATCCCATCCCCTTATGCTTTGTCTGCCCCCTCGAACTTCTGTCGATTCTTGCCCCTCTGCTCTTACCTGCTCCCTGCAGCGACTCTCGACCTTCTGTCCCCTATGCTTTGACCCGCTCCCCTCTGCCTAATCCATACCCTTCCTTGCTTCCTCCACTGCCTCTTCCAGAGCCCTTTGTGCCCTGACTCAACACCCCCCCTCCTTTAGCTGTGACCAACCCTTCTGCCCCCTCTTTGACTCCATCACCTTCCTTCCCTCGCTGCTCTGACCTGTCCCCACCCTTCTTCCTCTGGGGACTCTTATTTTAAAAGACCACAGCCGTCTTGTTAGAAGCAGTACGTCTCTATCAGGTGGCCATTTGAAATGCTGCTAGAAGTGATCAAACAGGGCCCGTGATTTTTTTGTGTTTCTGAATAGCACTTCAATTGTCATAAGGGTATTGCATTTTCCCGACATGATTGCCACGTCAATTGTTCGTAAGGAGTTAAATTATCCAGATTGTTTATAATCCAATGCCAATGTTATTGCTGCAACTTGCAGTGGCTGCTCACTGACGTTGGCTTTTCTCCAGGAGATGCTTTCCTATCCAGCCAAATACACAGGCATCTGTGTACACTTAATGAGTAGAGTTGAAAATCCTTCTCCTTACCTTTAGACATATATTCTAAAAGTAGGCAAAACAATCTTAAAGAAAAACTTGATATGGTACTTTAATATATAGTGCTAGAAATTCTCATACTCTTAACTGAAGAGGGAAAAATAGTCCTTATGAGGAATTTTATCGATACTTCTTCCGAGGTTCAAATGGCATTGTAGTTAACTGGGGACAAACCAAATTCTGACCTAAGGAGGCCGACATGCTTTTTCTTTTTGTAGGTTAAATTTGACAAATTGCCTGTATAAAATATTTTACCTAAAGTTGTAAAACTAGTTGTGGGCTGAAGAAAGCACTTAGTGCAGCCACATGTACCTTTAGGGTAGCTGGGTAAAGACCTTCTCCGAATCGCTTCTGAAAGAAATTTGACACTTGGCAGACATAAATCAGAATACTACAATGTCTATTAGTACACTAGGACCTGAAGATCCTCCAGATCTAGAATATCGACATTGATGACAGTCTTTAAACTGAATATAGTGTTCACCATAGATAGACCAAGACCGATCAAGATGTTCCTTTGAAGAGCCAGGCCCTCAATTTCCATTATGTTAGGTTTGAATGCAGAATAAGTTCCCAGATACAATAGGTCGAGTCTGGTTTCTAGCCTTATCAGGTCTGCTACAGATAGACAGACTGACTCTGGAAACCAGACCAGGTTCCCTAAATTCCCCTCTGTCTTGATCTGTCTTCTTTAAGACTCAAGCTTCCTGTTGATCACAGATGCCACTCTACTCCTCTGGAGGAACCAATTCTCTGCTGAGAAAGTCTGCATTGAAATTGTCTGAAACCCTTGATATTAATGGTCATCATACATGACATATCTTGACCTAGATTCCAATCCTCTATATTGGTCCCCAGGGAAGACATGCTGCTGGGGAAGCTTAAATCTGGGAGAACTAGAGTTTCCCAGACTGCCAAGAGCTTGATTAGATTGATATTCAGGATACTTTCTGACCATGCACTTTGAAGAAAGACTCCTTCTATAACAGTTTCCCAAACTCTAGGCTGACATTAGTCATGATGAATCTTCACACAGATTCTGCCCAGTATATACCTAGTTGAGGTGCGCGTCCTGTCTAGATCTCTCAATCCTCGCGGGGGCGCGCATCTAGAGGCAGGACGGACCTCACTGCGTCTCCCGCGAACGGAACTGTCTACAAGAGCCATTCTGGCGATCAGGAGCTGGTTTCTGTGGGAATTTAGTATGAAAAGAATCTTGGCTGGAGCATGGACATCAGAGGCAAGGACCCAGGAACTCTCCTCAGGACCGTATCCCTTCCATCTAATAAAATATTGCAGTCTCCCCTGTTTCTTTCTAGAGTCTAAGATGGTTTGTACTTCATATTCTTCTTCGCCTTGGACTACTACAGGATCAGGAGTACGGACCGTGGAGGAGTATTGATTTATAATTACTGGGTTTAATAAGGAAACATGAAATGCATTATTAATGCACAGTGTTTTAGGAAGAACTAGCGAATAGGTAAATTCGTTAATCTTTGTTTTAAGCTTATATGGACCAATATATTTAGGCCCTAGGGTTCTGGCAGCTTGTTGGAGGTGAAGATATATTGTGGAAAGCCACACAGTCTGCGGGGTTGAGCACAGGCCCTTTGGATCGATACTTATCGGCCGTTTTCTTTTGCAATCTTTTAGTCTGTCTTAACTGTTCCGAAATAAGTGCCCAGTGGTCACATAGAACTTGAAATTGGGCTTCAGCTGCGGGAACCCCCGTAGTACTGGTTTCTTCAGGCCAGAACGAAGGTTCATAACCATGAACCGCCTTAAATGGGGACATCTGTAGTGATTCGTGATAAGAGCTGTTGAGGGACCATTCAGCAAGATGCAAAAGTGTTGACCAATCGGACTGGTCCTCAGAAATGTACATTCTAAGGTATTGCTTAAGTACTTGATTTGTTCTCTCAGCTTGTCCATTGGATTGTGGATGATGTGCAACTCAATCCCCATAAATTTACACATTGCTCTCCAGAATTTTGAGATGAATTGTGTACCTCTATCAGAAATGATTATTTGAGGAACTCCATGTAGTCTTATGATCTCTCTCATGAAGGTTTCGGCTAGAGTACTAGCAGACGGAAGTTTAGATAGAGCGATAAAATGTGCTTGTTTGCTGAACAAATCGACCACTACTAAAATAGTTGTATGGCCTCGAGAAGGAGGTAGACCTGTGACAAAATCCATGGCTATGTGTTGCCATGGCTGGTCTGGTAAAGAACATAATAATCCTGCGGATCTGGTATGAGGGATTTTATTATGACCGCATACAGTACATGCTTGCACAAATTCGGATATGTCACGAATCATAGTAGGCCACCAGAAATTCCTCTGCAGAAGAAATTTAACGTTCCCAGTTCCCTGGGTGACCCGCTACCGGAGAGGAATGACCCCAGGACAAAACGGCTTTTCGAAAACATGGTTGCACATAAAAAGTCTCCCAGGAGGAGGAATATGCCCTCTGGAACGGGGTGTCAGATTTAGAGATGTGCCACATGAGAGTGCTGTGTATGGTAGCAATTATTTTCGTAGGAGGTACGATTGGTCGACTGAAGTTTCCACATTAGGCACCTCATGTTTTCCGGACAACGCATCAGCCTTAGTATTTTTTGAACCCGGCCGAAAGGAAATGGTGAAATTAAACTATGTGAAAAATAATGCCCATCGAGCCTGACGAGGATTGAGTCTTCTGGCTTTTTCTATATACACTAGGTTTTTATGGTCTGTAAGAATTGTAATGGGAATTTCAGTCCCCTCAAGCAGATGTCGCCATTCTTCTAATGCTAATTTACTAGCCAGTAACTCCCGGTTCCCTATATCATAATTTTGCTCAGCTGAAGAGAAAGCCTTAGAAAAATAGGAACAAGGAAGAAGACTATTAGAAATTTGATCTCGCTGAGACACAATAGCCCCAGCCCCTGACGCGTCAACTTCCAGGAAAAATGGTAAATCAGGATTGGGACGTTGTAGAATAGGTGCTGTTGTAAAGGCCAATTTTAATCTTCCAAAGGCATTTCTAGCTTCAGGGGTCCAAGACTTTGGATTCGACCCCTTCCGAGTAAGTGCAATTATGGGAGCGATGATCTGGGAGAAGTTCCGAATGAAGTGACGATAATTGGCGAATGGATGCCTTTAATATCAGAAAGTTCCTCCCAGTCTTTGATGGCCATTACTTTGTCAGGATCCATCTCCAATTGTCCTGCAGATAGAATATATCCTAAAAACTTTACCTTGTCGCAATTAAATATTGCACTTCTCAACTTTGGCAAATAGTGAATGTTCCCTTAACCTTTGTAGCACTTGGCTGACATGTTGCTGATGCTCTTCCAAATTTTTTGAATAAATTAGAATGTCATCGAGATAGACCATAACATGGGATAACATGTCACGGAAAATATTCACGAAGCTCTGGAACACGGCCGGGGCATTACATAGCCCAAAAGGCATCACAAGATATTCATAATGTCCGTATCTCGTATTGAACGCCGTCTTCCATTCGTCTCCCTCTTGGATTCCAGTCAGATTATAGGCCCCCCGTAGATCATATAGTGGCGTCTTTCAGCTGATCATAAAGTTCTGTTATGAGGAGAAGCGTGTACTTGTTTTTTTATAGTTATCTTATTTAGACACCTATAATCAATGCATGGACGCAAGGATCCGTCTTTCTTGGAAATAAAAAAGAAGCCTGCTCCTGCTGGTGACGTGGAAGGTCTGATGAAACCTTTCTTTCAACTTTCTTCTATATATATATTGGGCCAAGGCTCTTGATTCTCTGGGTGAGACAATGGATATGTGTGTGCCCCTTAGGTGGATTGGTGCCAGGTAACAATTGTATCGTACAATCATACGCCCGATGGGGAGGTAAGGTTTCTGCTTTTCTTTTTGAAAAAACATCTAAATACTACCAATACTGAGGAGGTACAAGGTGAAGTGGATCCTGAGCAGGTACTTTGAGCATTAAACTTAATTTAGTAGGAGTACTGCAACAGTTCTTTAAGCATTCTTTACTCCAAGCCAAAATCTGTCCTTCTCTCCAGTCTATGCGGCAGCAGGTTCAGGAGTGGGATGTCACTTCCAAGGCCTAAATTGACGTGGCCTTCGGTCGTGTTCTCTGTCTCGTTCGAATTTTCTCTCCTGACATCTGGCTTCTTACCATAGACACAGGGCGATCAAGTTCTCTAGATCATGAGGTAAATCATGGTAGGTGAGTGCATCCTTTATCGATTCATTTAAACCCCTGCGAAAGGCAGTTTTTAGGGCGCTGACATTCCAGTCTGTCTCATAAACTAATGTACGAAATTCAACGGCGTACTGGGCCACAGTTCTTCTTCCCTGTTGAACCTCCATTAAATTGGATTCTGCAGCTTCATGCCTCCCAGGAGCATCAAACACAGCACGAAATGATGCAATAAAGGCGTCCGCGTCTTCCAAAATGGGTGAGCTCTGTTCTAATAGGGGTGATGCCCACGCCAACGCTTCTCCTTTTAATAAATTTATAATAAAAGTCACCCTGTTACAATGAGAGGAAAAATTATGAGGATGTGCACGGAAGTGTAAGGCGCACTGATTCAGGAAACCTCGACACTCGAGGGTCACCGGAAAATTTGTCAGGCAGTGGCATCTTGGGTGCTTTAGCAGCAGTACTTTGCCCCGCAACATGAGGTGAAGAATCGGATGATGCCCCTTGCGAGATGGTCGGTGACAGATTCATGGCCATAGATCTTAGAAGGTCCGCGACATCGTCTAATTTCCGTTCCAAGGATTGGAGTTGGGAAGTGTGAGCGGCTAGAACTTGATCCTGTCTGTCTTGTCTGTTGGACATCCTTGCCAAGTCTGCGGGATCCATATTTCATGGCCTATGATACTGTCGCTAGCGGCTGGTCAGGAAGTGGATCCACGCTGCAGTACAAGGAAAGGCGCCCCCCAAGCGGTGATGAGGAGCTACGCAATACTGAGCTACGTAGATTCCCGGTAGAAGAATCAGCAACCAGGGGTCCCCAATAATGCAGGAACACTGAGATAAATCAGGGAACAGGCAATCGGATAATCAGGGTCATGAGGAAAGGTCAGAGCAGGCGGCAAACAATGGGTAGTAAGGTACAAGCAGAATTCAGGTAACCAATATACGAAGAGAAGATTCAAAAAGCTAGTGAAGGCAAACAAGGCAAGGGATAACTGCAAACTGAGAGTTTAAATATCCCTCTTGCTCTTAGATCCTCCTACCCCCGTAATTAAGGGAAGGAGGAAAAAAAGATAAATGTCCCTTTAAGACGCGGCATGAATATTCATGAGATATATGACGTTGAGATCTCTCGATCCTCGCGGGGGCGCGCGTCTAGAGGCAGGACGGACCTCACTGCGTCTCCCGCGAATGGAACGAGCAGGGAGCTGAACGCGCGGGCTGCGTCTCGGCTCCCCTGCTCGAGGAAGCCTCGGAAGCGCCGGCAAGGTAACACCTAGTCCATTGTTATCTGAGAGGCTGTCACCATAACAGGAATTTTAAGTTCTCTGTCTAGAGAGAATACTATCTGAACTATAAAATATATATATATATATATTTTGCAGATGTCCTTAATCTATGAAGCTTCATTATCCGTCTGAAACTGCATCTTTGCATAGCTGTAATAGTCAAGTTTATGAGGTGCTGGACTTTGCTTTCTAGAAGAAACTCCTTCTGTAGAGAAGAGTCTATTCACAGACCCAAGAAAACACAGGTCTGGATAAATCTTTCTCAGATTTAACATCAACACCAAATGTTGCAGGAGTCGTAAGGCTAATATCCAGGTTTCGTAGCGGCACAAGGTGCTGATGTGAGGCCAAACGGAAGCTCCTGGATCTGCAGATGATGAATTCCCGATGTCCACATGAAGATCCAGTACTGCTAGGTCTCCTAGGACATGATCTCTAAGGTGGATTTTATGGTCCCCAACTCGTGGTAGCGAGGTAATGTGTCATGGTAACCCCCTGAGGCTGAGGACACATGGGGGTAGATTTGAGTTTGGGAGGGGGATACTGATGGATTTCTGGGGCGACATCTTGCCTGCCTGCCCAGCCCCCTCTTTGGTCTAAGTCACCCTGTGCTCCTTGGGGGTGAAAGGAGACCCTGTCTGGTCTGCCCTAACCAGACTCATGAACCGGCTGGGTATCCCCAGATACATGGCCAGAAATGCTCCATACACCTGAACAGGACCAAGCCACAAATCCATGGAACCGCGCGGGGGCTAGGAAACACGGAAATGCCCGCCGACAATTGGAACTGTGTCCCTACTGACACCTGTTGTCCCACCATGTCGCTCTTTTGGGGTTACACTATGCACGTGGTGGGCAACACTCGGTGGTGGTTATGGAGAGGGAGCTCAATCTTTAGGCCCAGGGTTTACCCAGCCGCTGCTATGGAACTCTGGCCTGGGTACCGCGCAGACTATTCCGCCGCTGTCACTCAAGGGCCTGAGGCCAGATCAAGTAGTTTTTGTTTTTTTTGGCATAACATCTTCGAACCCTGAGCTCTCCATTGATACCCCGGGATTGACGCTGCTCCCTCAAGATCACCCTGAAGTAGTGACAGGCGGGCATTGCTGGCCATAGAACTGTATGCAGGTGCCTGGCTGTCTGGTAGTTGATGGGATTAAACCCCTAATCCTATCATGTTTGAGTGCATAAATATCTGTTCTGGCTTCAATAAATTAAGTCCTGCTTTCACCTCAACATGAATGCTGTCTGATGTTTGGGATGGGCTGCTATCACAACTTATTGTCCTTTTCAGGACTATAGTCACACTGTGTAGCTCAGCTTCAGCTAGCCAGTGCCAACGCAGCTCCGGTGCAGTGGCATCCCCTCTTCTCTCTAAAACGCTGGTTCTGTCTGGCGTTGAAAGGGGTTAACCGCTGGTATTCCAGCAGGAGGAAGCAACGTTTGGCAGGAGTACCCAGTTAGGGTACAGGGCATCCCATAACACAATGGTGTTCTTCTCTGTAGCAAAAAAAAAACTCGACACCTGTGGCTCTTTCTTGGGGAGATTCCAGCTCCTTTCCAAATAGAGCTATATCTGCAAAAGGAATACTACTCCATAAGTGAGTTACATAAAAAAATCAACTGACCCTTAACATCAGCAATGTGGCATAGGATATCAGCAATGTGGCATAGGATATCTTCCTCTGTGGCTCCTACAGCCACATCATCTTCCAGTTGCTGCATCCAAATCCTATATGTGGCTAGGACAGTTGCCACAGCAATGTCTGGTCTGAATATGGCTGCTGAAACTTCAAAGGCTTTCCTAGCAGCCATTTCTACTTTATTGTCCATGGGATTCAAAAACTGAGAAGAGTCCTCAAAAAGGAATGGTTGACCTCCTGGTTGCACTAGCCACAGGGGGATCAATCTTAGCAGTAGTCCATAACTCCAAGAACTCATCTGCAAAGGGCAACAGCAAGGACACCCCTTAGAGACAGAGTACTTTCTCTGTATTGTGTTAGGGGCAAACAAATAGGATTAGTGGAACGGAGAACCAAAGACCAAGAGAGGATCCATTCGGTCTTAAGTGTGCCATGACCGATGTACCAGGTAGGCCTATAGAGGGCCACCCCACAATTAGAAATGAAAGGATAGAGGAGAAAAGAGGAACTAAAAGGAAGGAAATGAATAGAGGGGGGGCAAGGGGGGGCAACGTTAGGCGCTGTAACGTAGCTGTGGGAGGGAGAGGCGTTGGTTAAATAAGCATAGCCCCTCCCACAACTACAGGCTAATATACAGGGGCAAACAAATAGGAACGGAGAACCAAAGACCAAGAGAGGGTCCATTCGGTCTGAGGTATGCCATGACCGACGTACCAGGTAGGCATACAGAGGGCAAAAAGAAGAGGACACAAAGTTAGTCGTACCATAACATTACAATATAGAGCCAATATAGACCAAGCTTATAGAGCGAGTGACGTGATGGCATTACGCATTTCCGAGATTGGTTCTGGGATATAAAGAGAGAAACAGGAGTAGTTCCATCTGCCTAGCTTTTTAATCACATGGGCTGGAACCTTATTCTTACATGCCGCCGAGGCAGGTTAAGGCCAATCCTGGTACGTAATAACCTAACATACCTGATAAACGTGACTGATGACAATGGCTCCCTGGGGAAGGGCAAAAGAGGACTTTTCCCAAAAAACCAACAACAAGGCTCCCTTGACTGCAACTGGGCACCAAACTTGATAGGAAATAACGTACCGTATTTGCTCGATTATAAGACGAGGTTTTTTCCAGAGCAAATGCTCTGAAAAATAACCCTCGTCTTATAATCAGGGTCGTCTTATAATCAGACCTCAAATATGTCTGATTATGAGAGTAAGATCCAGATCCCCCGCAGCGATGCAGGGGACCTGGATCCTCCTGTGTTAACCCCCCCACCCAACTTACCGGTGCTTCTGAGTCCCCGGTGCTTAGTCTGGGCTGCGTGTAGAGCTCTAAGCGATGGTATCGCGTAGAGCTCTACACGATACAATCACTGCCCGGACTAAGCACTGGGGACTCAGAAGCACCGGTAAGTTGGAGGGGGGCATAACACAGGAGGATGCAGGGGACCTGAGTCCCCGGTGTTTAGTCCGGGCAGCGTGTAGAGCTCTACGCGATTCACGTGGAGCTCTACATGCTGCCCGGACTAAGCACCGGGGGCTCAGATGCAGGGGACCTGGATCCTCCTGTGTTATGCGCCCCCTCCAACTCAGAAGCACCGGTAAGTTTGGAGGAGGGAGGGGGAGTGTTAAATGGGGGACGTAAGGCATTTCTGGAGGCAGAGTGCTCTGTGAAATGCCTTTTAACCCCTTTAATGCCACTCTGCCTCCTGAAATGCCTTTTACCTCCCTATATGCCACTCTGCCCCATAATATGCCTTTTAACCCCCTAAATGCCAGAGTGGCATATAGGGGTATAAGGCATTTCTGGAGGCAGAGTGGCACATAGGGGGTCAAAAGGCATATCATGGGGCACAGTGGCATATAGAGGGTTAAAAGGCGTATCATGGGGCACAGTGGCATTTAGAGGGTTAAAAGGCATATCATGGGGCACAGTGGCATATATGGGGTATAAGGCATTTCTGGGGCAGAGTGGCAAGCCTGGGGGCAGATGTGCATAACTGGGGGGGCAGGTTGAAAAAAAAAAAAAAAGGAAATAAAAACAAAATATTTTTCTCAATGATAGCTTTTATTAACAAACAATTGTTCACATAGTTTACATGAACTAACATTTACTGGTAAAACTTTTTTCCTACAGGGTCGTCTTATAGTCAGGCTTTTTTCTTTTTTTCATAAGTTAATATTCAGATTTTGGGGGGTCGTCTTATAATCAGGGTCATCTTATAATCGAACAAATAGGGTAATTAGTGTACTTGGACCGGACTGATTCGTTTTCGTATGACCGAGGGACAGAACGAAATGATCAGCAACGGGACACAAGTCCGAGACTTTCAGAAATGTCGAAGAATAAGGTGTAATGGCCAGTACCCCCGGTTGCATGAACCAAAGAAGGCTGGCTTACCGTACCAGAAAAACAATAAGGGTCCCAGGACTGCAACTGGGCACCAGGGGGCATTGGTAGGAAAAAACGTAGCGTACTCTGACCGGATTGATCAGTTTTCGTATGACCGAGTGACAGCCGTAATGATCAGAAACGTGACAAGTTGGAAATTTGAAGAACCGAAGCTGAATTAAGTACAGTAACCAGCTGACCAAGATGCCTGCATCCGAAAAAAGTTACATAGAAGCTTAAGGACTATACATGTACCAGGACTAAATGGGATGTCCATTTAACATTAGCAAAGCTCTTACTCGCCATCAAATAGTAAATTACTGGGGGACTTCACTGGCTTGACCTTGCAGACCTCTAAAAGTATTTCCGGGTGAGAAGAAACGTTTAAGAACTACAATATGTGATGTTGGATTCTGTTAGGAAATGCTTCATAGCTTAATGAAAGGGCTAGGTTAGAATAACAATAGGCCGCGAAGGTTAGGAGAGTGCTAATCAAATAAACATTTGAGGGAGGCAACGGACGTACGAATGTACAAAACAGGGACCAGGCTCGCTCATGTGATGTCGAATTTAGCAGTAACCAACACAAAGTCTCAACTAAAATGTCAGAGTTTCGGACCACTCCTAGAACCCATAAAATTAAACGCGTCATAAAGGCTCCTTTTACTCCTATGCAGATGCCACACATCTGGATGGATAAGTAACAACTTAAAAGCATCCGTAATATCTGCCTTCGACAACCACAAGCTTAACCCCCCCATTGACTATGTCCTGAATCAGGGGCATAACTAGAAGCCTCAGGGCCCCAGTGCGAGAATCTGTTAAGGGCCCCCCCAACACATCTACCCCCTCCTACTCACTATCTATCCTCTCCCTAACCCCCATCCTCCCTGCCCCCTTCTCCTCACTATCTACCCTCTCCCTATCCCCTCCTTCTCACTATCTACCCTCCCCCTTCTCACTATCTACCCTCTCTCCCTCCTCCTTCTCACTATCTACCCTCTCTCTCCCTATCCCCCTTCTCACTATCTACCTGCTCTCCCTCCCTATCCCCCTTTTTATCTATCCTCTCCCTCCCTATCCCCCTTCTCACTATCTACCCTCTCCCTCCCTATCCCCCCTTCTCACTATCTACCCTCTCCCTACCTATGCCCCCTTCTCACTATCTACCCTCTCCCTCCCTACCCCCCCTTCTCACTATCTACCCTCTCCCTCCCTATCCCCCCTCTCACTATCTACCCTCTCCCTCCCTATCCCCCCTCTCACTATCTGTTGTAATCCTATGTGCTCCGGATATAATACCAGTAGTTTAATACAACCTTGCTTTATTGCTGAACATTACTGAATAATCAGGATATTAATGCTGACACAAATATAAGAGTATCATACCATGCTGCATCACTGCTTAACACTCACTAGCTTACAAAATGGCCACTGTGCTCTCTGACCTGTGAGGTATTACAGAGGCGGAACCACTAGTTAAAGTGAGAGGGACAGTGAGATGCAGTATCCTACAATACAGGCATAGCACTATCTACCCTCTCCCTCCCTATACCCCCCTCTCATTATCTACCCTCTCTCTCCCTATCCCCCTTCTCACTATCTACCCTCTCCCTCCCTATCCCCCTTCTCACTATCTACCCTCTCCCTCCCTATCCCCCCTCTCACTATCTACCCTCTCCCTCCCTATCCCCCCTTCTCACTATCTACCCTCCTCCTTCTCACTATCTACCCTCTCCCTCCCTATCCCCCCCTTCTCACTATCTACCCTCTCCCTCCCTATCCCCCTCTCACTATCTACCCTCTCCCTCCCTATCCCCCCTCTCACTATCTACCCTCTCCCTCACTATCCCCCCTCTCACTATCTACCCTCTCCCTCCCTATCCCCCTTCTCACTATCTACCCTCTCCCTTCCTATCTACCCTCTCCCTCCCTATCCCCCTTCTCACTATCTACCCTCTCTCCCTATCCCCCCTTCTCACTATCTACCCTCTCCCTCCCTATCCCCCCTTCTCCCTATCTACCCTCTCCCTATCCCCTCCTTCTCACTATCTACCCTCTCTCCCTCCCGACTCCCCTTCTCACTATCTATCCTCTCCCTCCCTAACCCCCTTCTCACTATCCCCCCTCTCCCTCCCTATCCCCTTCTCACTATCTACCCTCTCCCTCCCTATCCCCCCTTCTCACTATCTACCCTCTCCCTCCCTATCCCCCCTCTTACTATCTATCCTCTCCCTCCCTACCCCCCCTTCTCACTATCTACCCTCTCCCTCCCTACCCCCCCTTCTCACTATCTACCCTCTCCCTCCCTATCTACTCTCTCCCTATCCCCTCCTTCTCACTATCTACCCTCTCTCCCTCCCGACTCCCCTTCTCACTATCTATCCTCTCCCTCCCTAACCCCCTTCTCACTATCCCCCCCTCTCCCTCCCTATCCCCTTCTCACTATCTACCCTCTCCCTCCCTATCCCTCCTTCTCACTATCTACCCTCTCCCTCCCTATCCCCTCTTCTCACTATCTACCCCTTCTCACTATCTACCCTCTCCCTCCCTATCCCCCCTTCTCACTATCTACCCTCTCCCTCCCTATCCCCCCTTCTCACTATCTACCCTCTCTCTCCCTATCCCCCTTCTCACTATGTACCCTCTCCCTCCCTATCCCCCCTTCTCACTATTTACCCTCTCCCTCCCTATCCCCCCATCAGTGCAAATATGCATTAGCTTGCACAGACTAAAATGGCAACCAGAGGTGGCAGGGCATGCAGAAGAAGGGGGACGGGCCTGTCGGTGCAGGCTGGGCTTCCAAAATAGGCTAACCTCGTGTGAATGTAGGAGACCGATGCCACTAGTGAGTTGAGCATATCCCTCATTGAGCCCCGTCCACAGAACTAGATTGTGGAGGGCTGGATCTATGCGGAGGAGACAGGGGACTAGCAAACAGTAGGTGGAAAAATTCTACTATGCCGGCCGAAGCTGAGAATGGAATGTCTCACCTTGATAATACAGCAGTCGATTTAGTAATAGTGCGAGCACGGAGGGAATGTGAGGCGGCAAAGTCTGACCCAGGAGCGTGTGAACGGGGAATGGAGAACCTATCCTCATGATCGGATAGGAATGACATGTCTATGCAACGGTAAAAAAACCTGAAAAAAACCTTGTCTTATAATTGAGCAAATACGGTAGTTGGAGTTAAGTATAATTTGAAAGTGATCTAAGAACCACCAATGTAACTGACCAGCTGTAACATACAATGAGTAACGCCAAGAAAGATATAGCGAGCGAATGTAAATAAGCTCGGATAAGGAAATAAATCTCTCTAAAAGCACAGACGTAGTAACATGAGCTGAACAGTATAAAAGCATGACGGCAAGAAAGCGTGCTTAATGATGTGTATTGCAGGACTAGAGGTATCTAACAGGTATTGGTAGTAAAAGGGTTAAGCAGGCTTAGTAAAGTTTGAGTATGAGAACTGCACCTTTGTGGCCATGCATACATATAAACAATCCGAATCAAGAAAACTACCCAGCATAGCTCCAGTGTACTGCTTACAGTAAAAACACCTTTAACACAGATGTTTTAATTAGGCACTGTTAGTAAAAGGAACATATAGAGATTCCAAATAACGTGTAAAACAGGCTTGGGAAGGTTTATGTTTCATTAACAGCATCCGTGTAGCGCCATGCATTCACAAAGCAGTCTGTACCAACAACAAAACCCCACATAGACCCCGTAAATGAGTTAATAAATGACCAAGCAAGCAACGAGAAAACAAAGTATAACAGGAAGGGGGATGCCCCCTCTTGAATAACCCGAAAAAAACCTAATATGCAGGAGTCGTTTGGCTTGTAACGGCTCCTGAAAAGCAGACATGCTGCACTGCCAATACTAGCCAAAAACCGCATGTCCCTTCATGAAGTTCCATGACATTACTTCCTGTATAGCATCAGCCAAGGTCAGGGAAATAAAAGAGGATGACACCCCATTAAGTTACATAGCTGTTAAAATGCAGCCTACAACTCAGTGGCTTCCCAATTCTGATAAGCTGGATGCTTGGATGTGAACATGGCCTTCTTAGCACCAGAAGACTCTTCATATGGCTTAGGCTTGTCTGAGGACATCCTGTGCACAGCAGGACAATAGGGACAATATAGTCGACAGGGCCAAACTGAACCAATATGTATAAAAACAAATATAAAATAAATTATAATCTTGAGACCAGTTAGTAAAAGGAATGAAACAATACAACTTAGTAAAGTGAAGGAGAATGTAATGTAGCCAGACAGTAGAAAAATAGTGCTTACCTGAGCCTCTCAACCTTCCAGGGACTGGTATATTTCTTAATTTGACCCAAACTTGACAGGAATTTACAACAACATTGTCATTTGGGTTAAGATTTCTCGTGTTGACTATGCCTGGTGCACAGTATCCCCTCATTAGGAGATAATTGGTATGAGATGCCTGTCGAGCTTTCACCTCTATCTTGCGTTTATTCCCCAAAGGTTCATCAACATAGTCATCATCATAATCTTCTTCATCAAGACACTCTTTTCCTAGGCTACAAACAAAATATTAGAATTGTATACTATTACAGTAGAAAATTATGTATTTCCTAAAACAGTTATGATTCAGAAAAGCACTTGTGTGTCATGTGCAAAGAAAAAAAAAACTTTTGTATATTTCTATTCTTCCAATCCAGGTATAGTGGCTAATATACTCCCCACTGTTTTGTTGTAGACTATACACTATAACAAATAGTGTATTGTTATATCTCTCTCAACAAAAATACACATCCACCCTTTGTTACTGCATGAATGTGTTATATGAAATGCTTACGGTACAATTAACAATTTAAGTACTTTTTTATCATACAAACCTAACTTTAGCAATGAGAAATGGTTGACTCAGCTGCTGATTCCAGTCCATACCAAACTGTTGATGGAATCTGTAGTCATAAATAACTACAGAAAACCACTATTTCAACTAAGGTTTGGGAAACAAACAACACTCAAGCAAAAGACACATCCACGACTCAAAGCGTTAACAACTGACCTATATAATAAAACTGTAGTCCCAAAATTGAATTTTGGGCATTTTGCCATGTAGAAATTGGTGCATGCATTCTTTAGTTATATGACTTACAACATAAGACCCCTGTCTCATTTAGCTTTAGTACCGTATTTGCTCGATTATAAGACGAGGTTTTTTTCAGAGCAAATGCTCTGAAAAATACCCCTCTTCTTATAATCGAGGTCGTCTTCTAATCAGACCTCAAAATGTCTGCTGGGGCCATGCTACTTACCGGGCTTTGGTCGCGAGCAGCAGGAGAACAAGAAGCTAGCATCGTGTCACATAACTCTGCCCCCCCCCTTCCTCTGGGGGCGGGGCCAGATAAGTTGCACGCACAGCCGGCCCCCTGCAGAAGTCTGCGAGTGGGAGATCTGCAGTTCAGGTAAGGGGGTGGGGGAGGGTTTTTGTGATTAATGTGTAAAGTATGTGTGATTAATGGAATGAATGAGTATTTAAATGTTTGTGAATGAGTGTGTGTTAGTATGGATGTGTAAGGGGGGTGGGGGTGGTAGCATGGCATAGGGAGGCTGTACTCAGACTCCTATCATCCTCAGGTTCCAGCATGTACTGGCTGCCTTGGCTTGATAGGAGTGTGATTGCTGTTAGCAGATATATATATATATATATATATATATATATATATATATATATATATATATATATATATATATATATATATATATCTCCAGAAATGCCTTTTAACCCCCTATATGCCACTCTGCCCCATGATATGCCTTTTAACCCCCTATATGCCACTGGCATATAGGGGATTAAAAGGCATATCATGGGGCAGAGTGGCATATAGGAGGGTATAAGACATTTCTGGAGGCAGAGTGGCATATAGAGGGTTAAAAGGCACATCATGGGGCAGAGTGGCAAATAGGGGGTATAAGGCATTTCTGGGCGCAGAGTGGCAACCCTGGGGGAAGATGTGCATAACTGGGGGGGCAGGTTGGCAAATAAAAGGAAATAATAAAATATATATTTTTCTCAATCATAGCTTTTATTAAATATGAAAATATTGTTTACATGAATTAATATTTACTAGTAAAACTTTTTTCCTATAGGGTAGTCTTATATTCAGGCTTTTTGTTTTTTTCCTAAATTAATATTTAGATTTTGGGGGTCGTCTTATAATCGAGCAAATACGGTATATACGCTTCATGCATATGCTGAGTAGCACTCCCATTGAAATCATTGGGAGTACAAGCAATTGCATGTATGTTAGCAAAACTTAAAGGTTCAGAGTGCATACAGTAGCAATAAAAAGTAACACAAGAAACTGCCTAGTTTTTGATTAACATCAAAGTCCCAACTACAGCTTTATTGCACCATAACAAAAAGCCTGCTTACTATCATCCCAAGGCAAGCTTATGCCTAGAAAAGGTATTCAAATTCATTTGGACCACTGTGCCATATCTGCAAGCACGTTTCTCCATTCATATTTTTTTATATTTATGTAGGTTTCCTGTTTATGTATCAAATATGTATTTTGGGAATGCTCCTTCTTTTTTAGCCAAATGATATCTACCATATTTTCCTATGTATAAGACGCTCCCATGTATAAAATGCACCTTAATTTTGGGGCCGGAAAATTACACTTCTATCATGCCCAGGTTCCAGGATGAGTGTGATGTAAGCTGTGCTGGAATCTGGGTATGCCTGGGCATGATCGGAGTGTTATTGCTGTTAGCAATCATGTATATTCAATATAGCAATCACACTCCTATCATGCACAAGCAGCCAACACATGCACATCACTTTCAGCCTCCCTGTGCCCTGCCCCCCCACTTACACATACATGCTATCACGCACACATATTCATTCATTGCCCCATTCATGCAGACTCATACACCCTCCCCCACCCTTACCAGTCCCGGCCACGGGAGCAGGAGCGGAACGGAGTCATGTGAATTACATTCAAGTGACTCCACTGGATTCCTGTGTCTCCTCGACGGAACAAGAGACGCTGCTGAGCAACACAGAGATAAGCGGGACAAAAAAAATATAAAAATCTACAAGCAGTGTATAAGACGCACCCTGTTTTTACACCCAAATTTTTTTAATTTTTTTTGGGAGAGCAGCGGCTTTCTCTGTGGTGTCCTGCCAAAGACTCCATGCCTATTCAATGTTTTGGGAAAGCAAGACACACGAACAGAGATATTAAAAGTTCCAATGATTCCTTTCCTTAAACTTTTACCTGTTATTCTATGGTTCTTTTTTTGCCTCCTTGAGCATTCTGCATTGTGTCCTTGGAGTCAACTTGGCTGGGTGCCCACTTCTAGGAAGAGCAGCCACAGTACTAAATTGTTTCCGTTCATAAACAATCTAACTGTGGACTGATTAATAGGTATACTCTTTGAGATTACTTTGTAACCCTTTTGAGCTTCGATATTCCTTTTTTTATGCGAGGCCCCCCCACCCCCCGACAGGGCGTCATGTGACCACTCTCCAGAGGGATCACAAGCGCCAATATGTAAGGCAGTGTGCTATTTAAAATGGAGTTGCCCTTCTCCTGGCAAGAGTTTCAGAAGAGATCAATGATCGCTTGTTTCACTAATGGGGTGTTGCTGCACCAGAAACATCCAATCCAGAAACATCCAATAATACTCAAGGAAGCAAAGATAACATGTAAAACAAATGGTAAACTGTATATCACACTCACATTTACTAGAGCCACCGCGATATGGATTTATACCTATAGTACAGTGTGTGTGTGTGTGTGTGTGTGTGTGTGGTGGGGGAGGGGACAAAAAGAATTACTTCCACAAATGGTTCACAAAGGCTGGGGGTAGGATTAGTGCATGGAAAGTGTTTAATGCCACCATTTGAAATACCATGGGGTGTCTATTACACTGTATATATTTTTTGAAAACTGGATCCATATCGCGGTGGCTCTAGTAAATGTGAGTGTGATATACAGTTTACCATATATATTATATACACTCTATACAGATTCACACATTTGTAAATCCTATTTTATTTTTTTACATGTTATCTTTGCTTCCTTGAGTATTATTGGAAAAACTTGCTAAAGATTTTTCTCATTTTATTAATTTTATTGCGCAACACTTTATTACACTATTTACTTTTCTGGTTTTTGTTTTGAAGGTATACTTAGTGTTTGCTGCATTTCTTTTTTGGAGTAGGCGTCTAAGTCACTTTTTATTGTTCCCATTAAAAAAATATATGGTTTGCTGGGTTCAGCTGAATTCAAAAATGACGTTGAACCTGGTCAATTCAACCCCACGGGCATTTAACATGCCAATATTTTAACTCTTTCTATGAGAGACTTGTTTGAAGCTATAGGACTTGCTCATAGAATATTTTTTGTATATATTTTTTACATTTTTGGGAACTAGACCGGCATCAGTGGAAAAAATTTTTTACATGTTACAATTTTTTTATTTTTTTTATTTTTTAATTTGTTTATTTTGCTAATCACATTGTGATTAGAAAGCTGGGCTCCATTGACTTGCATGGTTGAATGCTGTACCTGTATTCAACCTGCAAGAGGAGCCAGAGTTCTCAGGAGGGTCTGGAGAAGACCCTCTTGGAAACTTTGGCAACTTCTTTATTTTTTTTAAAGGAATGCAGCTATCTTGAGAGTGGCAAAATCTTGCAGTGGCGGTTGTAACTGCTGTCCGTAGCGGTCACATCGTGTCCTGGGGTGGGTGTTCGGTGTTGCTGAATGCCTCGCTATCGAGGCATTTCAGCTACACCATTGAAGTTTAGGAGGCCATCGTTGATCGCCTCCTAAACTCTTTTAAAAAGGGCGTTGATGGCCCCTGATGCTGATCTCGGTGTTGTTGAATGCCTCGACTTCGAGGCATTACAGCAACACCGTTTGGGTGCAGAAAACGAATATAGATCACTTTATACATCCGCTTAAAGCCATGACAGTCCTGGCACGCCATTTGTTCAACTGAATGTTTTAGCTTGACGTGCCCGGACCATCAATTGCTGTCAAGGGGTTAAGGTGCAGTTGTATCTGCCTTTGTCGTTAGGATGTCTACATGCCCACTGGAATGATTACCGTATATTCCGGCGTATAAGACGACTTTTTAACCCCAGAAAATCTTCTCAAAAGTCGGGGGTCGTCTTATACGCTGGGTACTAACCGAGTACCGGGTACTTACCGAGCCGGAAAGTCCCATGAAGCCACGAATCTCTAGGGGAGGGGCGAGTGGAGAAGCCGCCTCCCCTGGGCCGGTCTTCAGGGTCGCGCCGAGGTAGGTGCAAGATCGTGATCTCCCCAACTAGCCCTGATCAGTAGGGCTGGTTGGGGAGATCACGACCTCCCTCTAACTAGCCCAATATTAGGGAGCTCGAGGTCTGGCACTTCAGACCTCGGCTTCCCTGCTCCCTAATCACTACACGCCGGCTATTGATGCCGAGCGCAGGGATGACGTCATGTCCCGGCGCTCGGCATCAATTGCCGGCGCGTTGTGATGAGGGAGCAGTAAAGCAGAGGTCTGAAATGACAGACCTCGTGCTCCCACAACTGGATGGAAGAAAGAAGATGAGAAAGGTAAGAGATAGGGAGAAAGGGGTGTAAGTGCAGTGTATGTATGTTGGTGTGAGATGGTCAGTGTATTTGTAAGCTGGTGTGTGTATATACACGTGTGTGTGTGTGTGTGTGTGTGTGTGTGTGTGTGTATATATATATATATATATATATATATATATATATATATATATATATATATATATATATATATATATATATATATATATATATATAATATACACATTTGCCTGTCCTGGTGCGTGTGTTTGGGTGTCTGTGTGGCAGAGCTTGTCTTGGTGTGTGTGTTTGGGTGTCAGCGTGGCAGAGCCTGTCAGTCAGCTTAAATACAGTTTGTACCCACAGTGTGCTCCAGCCTTGTGCAGTTTTATGCTAAACTTTGTGCTAAACTAATGGTTTGTGGACTGACTTTGTTTTACTTTTTAAGCAATTTAGTATTGATAGAATTACATCAAGTTGATCAAAAAAACTTTTCCACTGCTTTTTTCATTATCGCCAAATTACCCTGTATTTATATGCATCATAAAGTTAAAAGGCCATATTTTCTCTCAGTGAAAAATGAATGTGGTCCACGCACTCATACATTTCTGATGAAGTGGCCCACTGTAGAAAATACTTGGACACCCCTGAAATAGGGCATGGGCAGTGGATCGCCAATTGTCAAGGTCCAACATTGAAAAACAGCTAAGCAAATCCATGCATGGGTGGTATCGTTGTTCTCAGGAAATGTTACTGAACACATATTGTGGAGTTGTGTGATACCACATGGGGACATAAAAACATTGGATAGTTCAAAACTCAGGACAAACAGTAGAATCTATTTAGCAGGGTTTTTTTTTTTTTTTTTGTTTACTAGTTTTAGACGTTAGATCTAATATTAGATGAGTAAAAGTCAGAAAAAATCTTTTCCTCAATTTCCACCATATTTTATACTTTTTTTTTTATAGTAAATGATATGATACAATCAAAATAATGACATCTAAAAAAAACCCTTCTTTGTCCTGAAGAAAACAAAAAACTTGTGTGGGTTCAGTAAACGGGAAAGAAGAAAATTACAGCTAAACATGAGCACCGCAGAAATGTTAAAACAAAAAAAATCGGCCTTTTTTACGAAGGGGTTAAAAATAATAATATAAAACAAAAGACATACCTTTTAATTACTTCATTTTCTACAAGATTGCTGTCTACAACTACAATCTGGTCTGGGATTTTCACATTGACGGAAGTCATACCCAGGAGAAGTAGGGAGAGAATTGTTACACACTGACCACCAGGTCCATCTAAAGGAAACATGATCATGTTGTCTACTGGCTCATAAGCATGATCACTGAATGTGAAGACATCTGCTTTCTCAGCAATTCCACAAGTCTTCAGTGTGTTAAGAAAGTGATAGGATTCTGAACAGATCGTTGAAGGAAATCGCCAAGTAAAAAGTCTATAAAGGAATAGACACGTGCATAAATATTTATCTTTGCAAATGAATAGTAAATATATCAACAGATTAATTCACTTGTGAAAATCTACATAAATTGCAGTAATAATTCAGTGACCTTAGGGGATAATAAAATGAGAGGGAGCAAGAGAGGTTGGAAAAAATACAAATGAGAGAGAAGAGTAGGAAGAAACATTACATTTTTACCTGATAATTTATTTTGTTTGTGTATCCTGCAACAGCACCAACAAGTGGGATGTAGCTCCTCCAGGTAGGGCAGGAAGTCAATAAAACCAGTTCCTCCCAACTGCCCTTCTGCATAACAAAGCCAACAAAGTATATACAAAAAGAATGAAACATTTTTGGGACGGAACAAAAGAGTTCTGCTTCAGGGTACACAAGGAAAATACATTCCCAGGTAAGAATTTAACATTTCCTTTGTGGTCCACAGCAGCACTGATTTGGAGGCATGTCTGCGACTTCAGCCCATGAGATAGTTACCTATTGAGTGTCTTGCTAAACAATGGACTGGAGTTGGAGACGTTCTGTTAGTCGAACATTATTTACAAGGAAGAGATTTGCTGCATCTGAAAAGACTGCAATATACACTTTCATAGTAGCTGGACATAGATCTTTGGGAAATCCTGAATGTAAAAATTCAGAGCTTGAGCGACTGACAGATGAAATGGGGAAGAGTTCCTGATTGAACATTCTGAAAAGAATTTCCAGATGCAGCAAATCTCTTCCTTGTAACTAACGTTCGACTAACAGAACGTCTCCAAGTCCAGTCCATTGTTTAGCAAGACAGATTGTTAATTATGCTGTCAGGTGGAGAAGTGCTGAAAACGAATGCAGGATGGGACTCTAAGAATGCAGGATGGGACTCTAAGATATGGGCGAGATTACATCTGTTTGGTCTATTCTTATTTTCCTGATGAATCTGAAAAGAAGCAGGAATAAAGGAGAAAACTTATTCCAGTCTGCCGGACCAATACTAAGAGAGTGCTTCCAGAGTGAGAGGTTTTCCTTCCAATGATAGGGAGAAAAAAATGTTTTTTCAGTTCACCATTGAAGGCATAAGGTTGATGTCTGGAGCACAGAAATAAAAAAACAAGTTCCTAAAAGATTTCTGGATGGAGACACCATTATCCTGGATGAATCGGATGTCTGCTTTAGTAGTCCGTCTGAATATTCAGGGAACCCTGGATCTGAACTGCTGACAAACTGGATATATAGCTTTCTGCCACTTTGAAAATATGAGCTGCCAAAAGTCTCAATGGAAAGCTTTTTGTAACCCCTTGTCGGTTCAGATATGCTACAACAGCACTGATGTTTTATTAAATCAATATCGCCTTGCTGAGTATCAGTCTCTGCCAAGCTAGGAAGGTCTTCCACGCTGCCAGGAGCTCCAGATAATTCATTTGATGAGCTTTCGTTAAATGGAGTGATGACTGTCTACCATGGAGCCCGCCAAGAAGAGTTTATGTAGTAAGAGAGACTCTTCAGGAGAGAGAAGACTCTTTAGGCTGTTTAAAATAGTTAGCAAAGAACCTATCCAATTTCTTATCTACTTGTTCATCAGGCATCTCCAAACTTGCCCTGATGACTGAAATAAGTTTCTCTGTGTCCTCTGCCGGACTCCCCTTTAGAAGGTGTCCAGATATGGCTATTGCACAAGCGCAGCCTCAAGAAAGCACAGACGTTGTTGTGCAAGTGTAACCAACAGGCGTACAGGCGTGACAACACAAATCCTGTGCACCAAAGCCTCAAGTTGCCCAGAAGCTCCCAACTGGGAAGACCGCCAGTGGGAGCAAAGAGGCCGCTCAAGGCCTACCTTGTGGGAACAGGAGGACCGAAGATACTGGAGAGTAGAGGTGAGGGCATCCCACTGAGGAGTACTGACCTTCATCTGAAACGGAAGGGAGATGAGCTCAAGGGCGCAATAAATAAGGGAAAATTCCAGTCTCCATTGTTACCTGGCTACTTACCCCCCCTATTGCTCTGTTCATAACATGTAGGAAGCTAAGGATATAGGTCCTCCCACAGTCCTAGGAAAATGAAAAAGGGGGTGAAGAACTGAAGCTCTTACCTGCTTTGGGGCAAGAAAACACTGAGGGGGGGGAGTTGGGAGAAGAAGGTTTTACTTATTTCATGCCCCACCAGGAGGAGTTACATCTCACTTGTTAGTGCTGCAGAGCCTCACAAGGGAAAGAAGGGATTCAGAGTATTCACTAAACCAACATTTGGCAGAGCTGTTAACTAAGCTTCCTGAATTGAAGTACATTATGTATAGTTCAATCAGATAACTTTCACTTATTAAAGGTTTTAAAATATGCTATGCATGGTATAGAAGCTCAACGGGGCTTGCCCTTCATCATGTAAAGTTAATTACATGATGAAGTGAATTTAGTGAATGAACCCTTGCAAAAAGGAGCTAGAGAAGACAAAATAAATAGATTGGCGGTATTATGTTTACCTGTAATATAGATCCAAAGGTTGTAATACTAGGTGATGTAGAACAGTTTGGTAGGTTAAACAAACTCTTCAAGAAAATTTTTTTTCTAGGGAGACTATTGATCTTGAGGAAATGGTTCGATAAAGGAGCCCCCGTACTGCCCTAGTGGTTAAATTTGATTGACCAATTAAAAAAATATGAACAATATAGAAGTGGAGAATCCAAAAAGAAAATGAGGGACTTCCAATTTACTTGGGGTCTATGGTGATATTTAATAATTTTATTTATTTATTTTTTTCCTTGCAGACACAGAGAGAGCTGGGAGGGGGGTTATAAATTTGTGAATACTGTCTATTTGTTTTTATTGTATTTTATTGTATTTATTTGAGTAAAATAATAATAAAAAAAATGTTTACCTGTAATATGTCTGTGATAATTGAAATGACATGGGTACAAAAGGCAATGCCCGTTTTTTCTTTGGACCCATCATATGATTTCCTCTACGACGATTTACCAGTCTCTTCTTTTGAAATTCCAAAAATGCCTTCACCAAAATGTCATCAGAATATTTCCTATACATTCTAAATGTCTAAAAAATAATAAGCATAATAATAAAGAGCTCCGCAGCAACCACAATTCATTCATTTTTGTCAGGCCTAAGTGTTATGGTAGTGACATCTGAGGTGTAATGGTCCCCCAATGTTCAATGTATGTTACCCCGAAACATACATTGAACTTCCTGGTAGGTTCTCAGGACTGCACATATAAACTCCAAAATATATGCAGCCATACAGTAACTGCAGGGTCCTGCTTGGGCTAATATCACTTTAAACAGCACACAGACAAATTCAGAGTAACTTTACTGAACCATGCTGTGATAGGCTGACTGAGCTAACTGAGCCAATCAAAGCAGTGCTTACATGCAGCCTCACTTTCTGCCTATGTGCAAACTATGAGATTACGACTACTACTGGAAACCAAGATGGAAGGAAAATGCTGCCCCTTAAAGACCAGGGCTATTTTATATTACAGGACCACAGCAATTTTCAGGGTTAAACAAAATCCATATATAGTGTTTTTTTTACACAATTTTACAAGCCTACAAATTACACAACTAGTAAATGGAATAAAACGCAAAATAAGTTTGTCCTGACTTGGAAGCCAAGTTTTCTCGTCTCTTTTAACCCCTATCTAACCATATGTAACAAATTCCCAACTAACAATCCACCACACTTACTAAAATATTGAAAAATAACCCCTTAGGGACAAGTAAAGTGCTAAAATAGGTAAAATAGATTTATATATGTGTATATGTAATTTAACAAACAAGGGGCCTAATTTCTAACTTAAAATCCCTACATACCAATAATATATCTCACTGGAGATGTTTTTTTGTATCAGAGGTACATATACACTAATATAAGCTAAAACTAAAATGTAGGCTGTAACAAAGTTTATTGTAAACGGGGATTGACACACCCCTTCTATAGTCTTACAAAATACATGAATTAACATACGTTGCTAGCTGTGGTGTGTGGAAAGGGATAAACGTACAGGCGTGTAGTCTGCACAATCTCCCTATGCAAAAGTGACGACACAAACATTTAAAACAGACCATGCAGCTATCATGTGCATTAAGCTGAATATGATGGGTTGAGTGTGCCTTTAAGTTTAAGGGTGACATGCATCGTGAAACATTCCACACCTCACTAGAGCGGAAAAATTTTGCTATTTAGGATTTAATCAAATTTGAACACACACTATAGATAGATATATATATATATACACAGGGCCAGCCCAAGGCAAAATGCCGCCTGGGGCGAATTTTAAAATGCCACCCCCCCTTATCTACCCTTCCTCTCCCTCCGTCCCTGCCGCCCCCCCCTTCTTGTACTTACCTTTCAGCAGTCCTGTGGCGACTCTCCCTGTTCGGTCTCGGTGCCGGCTTGTAATGCTGAGCGCTGGAAATCTTCTGGAACTCAGCATTACAAGCCAGCACCGAGACCGAACAGGGAGACTCACCGCAGAGGAGAGAGCGAGGTGCGCCGAGCGGGTAAGCGAAAACCACTCGGGGCCCCTTTCTCTCTCATTCGCTTGAAAAAAAAAAAAAAAAAAAGGGCTTGGGGCGGCGAAGTGCCGCCCCTTCGAGAGTGCCGCCTGGAGCGGTTTCCCCACTCGGCTCCATTGTCGGGCCGGCCCTGTATATACATATACACACACACAGCATACACACATATATACATATATACACACAGCACACATAACTTACTTGCAGTGAACGACATGACTTCATCTGCATGTCAGAGAGTGCCAAAGTGCTCAAAATTAGATTCTGAAGCACCAGAATGTGTATGTCATCCACACTGCAAAATGAGGCAAAAAGTGAGATAAGAACCACATTTTATTATAATGCTTAATTACTGTAGAATAATACATTTGGAGTGAAAAAATAAGTTGTTTATATTATACAAGAATATCTAAAATAAGACAGAATAGATCCATTAAGTTTCAGAGAGAAGAGACAATCCATTTGATTAAAGAATATTGTTTTTACAATGATACATTACAGTTTCACAATTAAATAAAGCATTACAAGGAAATATAAATAACACACAGCATACCTATTGAGCATTTCTGTTCTTGTCTCTTGGCTTGATTCATCTCCAACTGCCAAAACCCGATAACTGATCAAACAAGGAAGTAATTAGGATAAGTGACAGTCTAGTTCATTTTTAATTATTTAATGCATATCGGAGTCCATTGTGCATAGACTGTGATGCATTTTACTGCATGCCAATTGGCACAAGCTTTCTTTAATTAGTGGATATAGAAAATTAGACTTCTGACTAGGGATGCACCAATACCATTTTTTTGAGACCGAGTACAAGTACCGATACTTTTTGTCAAGTACCGATACCAATTAGCGATACTTTTTTGAACGGAGCACTCGCTCAGTGATCAGGGCCAGACTGGGAATGAAAAGCAGCCCTGGAAACATTTGGAGACCAGGCCCATATAGTTTATCTTGGGGTCAAGCTCTTATACACACACGCACCCCTAATACATACCCAAGTCACACTATTTGCCATACAAATAACTATAAAACATTCTTTTTATCACATTATTTGTATTAAAATGCCAGAAAGCAAAAGTGTTAAAAGGCCCTTGTAAATTTAATACATTAGACATAATGGAATCAAAACATTTGCTACTGCAAAAAAATTTTGATCAAAAAGTTCCATTTTATTCAGTGGAACAAAACTGTGATAACATTATTCTTCACGATATTCTTGTAAGAAACTTTTATTTCTTTATTAATTCATGTAAACTATTTTTTCATATTTAATAAAAACTATGATTGAGAATTTTGTTTTTTTGTTTTCATTTCCTTTTATTTGCCAACCTGCCCCCAAAAATGCCTTATACCCCCCTATATGCCACTCTGCCTCCCTGATATTCCTTATACCCTCCTATATGCCACTCTGCCTCTAGAAATGCCTTATACCCCTAAATGCCACTTTGGCTTATAGGGGATTATAAGGCATATCATGGGACAGAGTGGCATATAGGGGGGTATAAGGCATTTCTGGAGGCAGAGTGGCATATAGGGGGTTAAAAGGCATTTCTAGAGGCAGAGTGGCATATAGGGGGTTAAAAGGCATTTTTGGAGGCAGAGTGGCATAAAGGGGGTTAAAAGGCATATCATGGGGCACTCTGCCTCCAGAAAAGCCTTATGTCCCCCATATAGCACCCCCCCCCAACTTTCCACTGCTTCTGAGTCCCTGGTGTCTGGTGAGGGCAGAGGGTGGAGGTTGTTCATGAAATTAAAGGGGTCGGCATGCACGCACTGCGCTGCCCAATGGCTGTGCCTCAGCTCTTCGTCCCACCCCTTTTAAGACGTGGGACGAAGTGCTGAGGAACGGCCATTGGGCGGCGCGATGCGTGCACACCAGCCCCTTTAATTTCATTAGGCGCCGGCGGCTAGAGGAGGCGGCTTTCAATCTCGCTCGCAGCCGCTGTTTTGAATGTCGGTATGCCGGCCATCCGGCCCACAGTATCGGAGCAGTTTGTTGGAGTACAAGTACTCGTGCAACTGCTGTGTATCGGTGCATCCCTACTTCTGATCCATGTAATTCCTCCCTACATTTACTGAAAGGGGCTGTAATGCTCTTATTGTAGTTATTTGAAGTTGAGCTCCCACTCAAGTCAATAGGAGCAGGGACAACAAATTACAGCCTCCAGCTTGCACGTTTGATTGCCTCTACATTGATTTAAGTCAGAGCTATGCTACCACGTACTTTACCCAGAGTAATATATCATAAATGCTGGAAGTTTATATAAATAATGCTTCCTGTTTCAATATAGCCAGGGGAGGAAAGGAAGAAAAATACTCCAGTACTAAACCTCGAATGAATCAATCATGGCCCTGATTTGTGACAGCAGATAAGGACAGCACAAGATTAGGTGCATCAGTGATACTTTGTTTCATCACCAAAGAATCTGAGAATCTGACATCTTGTAATTTGCAATTTTACCCCTAATTTGATGGGCTGGCACAGAGGGCCAATGCTAAGGAGGGATTTTTGGAAGATGAAAAAATATTATATATTTAAAGTCATTTGCTACAAATGTATTTTAATATCAGACTATCCGGTTCCGTAATATGAAGAGGAGTCATAATCTAAGAAATTGCTTCAACGACGGTATCATTTGTGCATTTTCTTCTTTAAAACAGAGAAGATACCTTTGCTATAACCTAATCACAAAACCATTACTAAATCAGACAAAAAGGAGATAGGAAAAAAGCCTCAACAGTTTACATTGGAGATAAGTTTTAAGATACGGTCAATTCAGTTATAATTTCAATTTAGTTTCTGTTTCAAAAACATTTGGCATAAGCCACGTGTTAGGGTCACGAGAATAAATGTGTAATGCACACGTAAATAAGAGACATAAGAAGCCTAAATTCTTGTCCTGCTATAAAACAATGTTCTGAAAAATGTGTTGCTTACCTCTCAAATAGTTGATGTACAGTGTCTGGCAAATCGCTTGCAGGTCTACCCAAATTTGTGCTAAATTTTTGCTTGAGACGTTCTACAAATTCCATAAACTCAGCAGCACACACCTTATTTAAAGAAGTACAAAAGCAAAACAAACTAAATTATTTAAAAACCTAATTTTATATGTACATTTTTTATATATACATAAACGATGTCTGGTAAATCTTAGAACAGGGAAAATGATGATTAGCTCAATATAGAATTAAAAGTACCATGCAGTGTGGCAGTCACAAAAGCATACACTGCACATACACATACATCACTTTTATCTGCAAAAACGAATGTTTATGATGCCAATAAACCATAATCCATAATAAGAACGCACTCACAGGATTTATACTCGTTCAAATAATTTATTCAGTTCCACAGATCATCATTGATGATGTTTCAGTGCAGCTCATAGACATTTATCAAGATACTCACAATGGCTAAGTAAGCTGTTTAAATACACGCACAAACACATCAGCGATTAAAATGTTGCTTAATACACCTACCTATGTAACATACCCATCGCCTTTGGTTACCATAGAGACTAGAGGCGCTGTCCTTACTTGGCTTAACTCTTCTATTTTATATATAGTGAAACCGTCAGCCAGGAAACAATTGTAATAGGGATTAAGAATATATATAACAACCCTTCAACAAATTACATCTGTACCTATGTAAATACATAAAATCGCTAGATTCAGCAGGGACCAGCAACATTCATGTCAAAAATGGGAAAAGAAAAGGCAAAGAAATGGTCACTATGTATGAAATTAGCAAGGCATTAAAAAAGAAGCAAACCAAAAATGTTCATTCAGGCCCGAGGGGCAACAGTGTCCAGAGTTCTAATTTAATAAATCCTTGAAGGATAACACGATTCTTGCCCTTTAGGCTAAGATCAAGTTTCATCCTGAGGTCCGTGACGATCGGACAATGTTCGTCCTCTGCCTTTCTACTCATGTAGACTTCTGCTATGGGGGTTCTGGCCAAACAAGATTCGATCTTTTGGCTGCGCTCGCTCCTCGGCCTTTTGACCCTAGAAATTCTATTGTGAATCCTCAACATCTGGTGGATGCATGCTGGAGCAATCCTAACACTCTTGAAGGTAGAGAGACTGATTGGGAAGATTTCCCCTCTTCTCCCCAATTTTTTCTCCCAGGATTTTTTAGCCTCATCCCACTTTTTTTTTAAATCCCCTTTCCCCCCTTCTGTCTCACTTCTTCCTACTGCCCCGTGGGAGGCAACTCAAGTGGGACAGCTCCATCCCTTACAATTAGACAATGCCCAGGTCCTACTCTGACACAGAGGGAGTTAAGCCAGACCTGTGGAAGGGTGAAATCTAGACACTTTAAAAGAACATTGTTTTGAATCTCAGTATACTATCTCACTATACCCCTGATGAAGTGAGCGACCTCGTGAAACACGTAGGGCAGGACTATTGTCAACTTGAAACACTAGACTGGAACTGCTCGTACGGGATCTACAGACTCAGTGTACCTTGTCTTTGGCTGGCAAAAGTAAGGCAGTGGACCATAGACAAAAGGAGTGGTGAGCAGTTTTGGAGCAAGACCAGTAGATGCTTGTGTCATTTTAAATTGTGCAAGTGCAATTATTAAGTAAGCATGTTTTTTTTTTTTTGTTTTTTGTTTTTTTTTTTACAATTTACAATATGGATGCCTTTTATTTTTCATAAGGCGGTATACGATATATCATAAAATACAGAGACTAATATATTGAAAGATTGTGACTGGACTATAACCATTTATTTCTTTAATTATTATAAGGAATATATATTTTATTTTTTTCTAAACTTTCTGGTATCATAATAAAAGGTAAGAGTCTGATGTAAATTGTGTTGTAGGTATGCCTCTGTTTGGGGAACACCAACATATCCACTCATACCAAGTTCTTATGTTTAAATGTTCTAAATTTTTAGCCAAAATCAAAAAAGGATGGAATGCTATCAATCTATTTTGCAATTTCCTTTTGACTTTTTAACCAAGATTTTAAAATACTGGTACAGACTTTGAAGCTATAATACACAAAGCTGCTTGAAAAATCTAGAAAAAAATGTCTTTCCTCTATATGGTAGAATCTTTCATTAGTCAGAGTTTTATTTTGGATTATAAATGTGTAAACCAGTCTGCTTGCATTGTAACATATCTGGAGGCCCTAAGCCTCCTTGAGAACTTTAAGTTACAGAGATCAATCACAGGTTTTTGCCTTACCTAATACATTTAGGAAATGCAACTTGTAGCAATTTCAACCATCATATTAAAGAGGTATGTCCATTTTAAGACTTTATATGTTTAAAAAATATATACCGTATTTGCGCGATTATAAGACGACCCCCCAAAATCTGAATATTAACCTAGGAAAAAAAGAAAAAGCCTGAATATAAGACGACCCTATAGGAAAAAATTTTTACCAGTAAATGTTAATTCATGTAAACTATTTTTTTAATAAAAGCTATGACTGAGAAAAAATTTTTTTTTTGTTTTTATTTGCTTGTATTTTCCAACCTGTCCCCCAGTACGCATATCTGCCCCCAGGCTTGCCACACCAATACGGCACTGTGGCCCATGATATGCCTTTTAACCCTCTATATGCCACTGTGCCCCATGGTATGCCTTTTGACCCCCTATGTGCCACTCTGCCTCCAGAAATGCCTTATACCCCTATATCCCATTCTGGCATTTAGGGGCTTAAAATGCATATTATGGGGCAGAGTGGCATATAGGGAGGTATAAGGCATTCCAGGAGGCAGAGTGGCATTAAGGGAGTTAAAAGGCATTGTATAGAGCACTCTGCCTCCAGAAATGCCTTATACCCCTATATGCCACTCTGGCATTTAGGGGGCTAAAAGGCATATTATGGGGCAGAGTGGCATATAGGGAGGTATAAGGCATTTCAGGGGGCAGAGTTCTCCATTAAATGCCCCCTTTAACACCACTCTTCCTCCTGAAATGCCTTATACCTCCCTATATGCCACTCTGCCCCATAATATGCCAGAAATGCCCTATGCCCCCATTTAACACACACACACGCACACTTACCGGTGCTTCCAATTTCCTGCTGTATTGCCGGGGCAGCGGGTTGACATCTCCTTCCGCTGCAGCCGGAAGGAGGTGGAGTTGGCAGCGGGGATTTGTCTGAGTCCGTCGCGCATACCTTCCCCGGCTGTCAGAGATCAGCGTTCCCCGCTCCGGTGCGGGGAACGCTGATCTCTGACAGTCGGGGAAGGTATGCGCGACGGACGCAGACAAATCCCCGCTGCTAGCCACACCTCCTTCCGGCTGCAGTGGACGTTGTCTACGCGGATCGCGTAGACGTCAACCCGCTGCCCCGGCAATACAGCAGGAAGCACCGGTAAGTGTGTGTGTGTGTGTGGGGGGGGTGTTAAATGGGGGGGGGAGGAGACAGGAGGATCCAGGTCCCCTGCAGCGGTGCGAGGGATCTGGATCTTAGTCTCATAATCAGACCTCTATTTGAGGTCTGATTAGAAGACGAGGGGTATTTTTTCTGAAAAAAAACCTTGTCTTATAATCGAGCAAATACGGTATATAAATACTGTATTTATTATTATACTTTTATTATGTTTATTTTTCCCTATCAAGAAATGTATTTGGATTCCCATTCTTTCAAACTTTTCTTAGATTGTTTTAGCAGTGTTAGAAAGTTAGCCTCTATCTTATTATTGGGGTTGTAAGTGATTCTTAGATATTTTATGTGGTCTATAGCCAAAATTTATTTGTGAGTTGATCTTTTGCTTCTTTCAGGATCTTTCTAGAAAGAATAATTTATTGTTTTTTTTCCAAATTATGTTTATAGTTGGAATACTTGGAGTATTTGTTTTTAAAAGTTCTTTTTACTAAATCAACTGGATTTTCCACAGTAATTAAAATATTGTCCACATAAAGGTTGATTTTTACATTATTTTCTGCGGTGATACCCTAGAAGTGGTGATAGACAACCTTGTCTGGTTCTGTTAGTGATGTAGAACCAGTCTGAAGATATACCTGACCCAATCTACTTATCTGTAGAGGAGGAGTATAATCCCTTAATGGAGTCTATTCTACAAAGGCTTCTAGAGATTTCATCTTTTCGGCATTAAGGTATAAAGTAATAGGGTTCCCCCTTATTTTGCAGCTTCACAAATATCAATCGTATATATTATATTATGGACAGATAATCTTCCCAATTAAAACCTACCTGGTCCCGATGTGTCAAGGATGTAATTGTGACTTTAATCCTCTCTGCTACAACAGCTGAGTGGATCTTTATATCTATGTTCAGTCAGGAGGTTGGTCGGAATTAAATCCTTAAGGCCCGGAGGTTTAAAAAAAAAATAATAAAAAAAAAAAAGACCAAAATATTTTTGTCTTTTTTTTTTTTACCATAGGCCTTTTAAGCCATGATTCCCTTTTTAAATATTTGCTGAACTCACACAAAATTATATATCACTTTGTTCAGGAGAAGTAGGGCCTTCATAAAAAAACTTTTTTATTCAACAGCTAAACAATGACCCGATTAATGTTCACCAATATTTACCAATTACAGTCAAAACAATCATACATATACCGTACTTGCTCGATTATAAGACAAGGTTTTTTTCAGACCAAATCTTAGTCTGACTACAAGACTAAGATCCAGATCCCCTGCAGCGCTGCAGGGAACCTGGATCCTTCTCTCTGGCAGCTGGTGGGCATCTGTGTGATGCACACAGACAAGCTCTGCTGCGGCTTCTATGATGGAGTGCCGGCATCACATGACCTTCCGGTGCTCCACCATAGAAGCCAGGCGGAATAACTGCCCCTAAATTAATTGCATGTACTCCAGATAAATTACCTAATAAATTGGTATGGTTGATGGGGTCTTTAGTGTTAATTTAGGGGCAGTTATGCTTAATGGGGTGTTTAGGGATAATTTAGGGGCAGTTATGCTTAATGGGGTCTTTAGTGTTAATTTAGGGGCAGTTATGCTTAATGAGGTGGTTAAGGTTAATTTGGGGGCAGTTATGCTTAATGGGGTCTTTAGTGTTAATTTAGGGGCAGTTATGCTTAATGAGGTGTTTAGGGTTAATTTGGAGGTAGTTATGCTTAATGGGGTCTTTAGTGTTAATTTAGGGGCAGTTATGCTTAATGAGGTGTTTATGGTTAATTTGGGGGCAGTTATGCTTAACGGGGTCTTTAGTGTTAATTTAGGGGCAGTTATGCTTAATGAGGTGTTCGGGGTTAATTTGGGGGCAGTTATGCTTAATGGGGTGTTTAGGGTTAATTTGGGGGCAGTTATGCTTAACGGGGTGTTTAGGGTTAATTTAGGGGCAGTTATGCTTAATGAGGTGTTTAGGGTTAATTTGGGGGCAGTTATGCTTAATGGGGTGTTTAGGGTTAATTTGGGGGCAGTTATGCTTAATGGGGTGTTTAGGGTTAATTTGGGGGCAGTTATGCTTAACGGGGTGTTTAGGGTTAATTTAGGGGCAGTTATGCTTAATGGGGTGTTTAGGGTTAATTTGGGGGCAGTTATGCTTAATGGGGTCTTTAGTGTTAATTTAGGGGCAGTTATGCTTAATGGGGTCTTTAGTGTTAATTTGGGGGCAGTTATGCTTAATGGGGTGTTTAGGGTTAATCTGCGGGCAGTTATGCTTAATGGGGTGTTTAGGGTTAATTTGGGGGCAGTTATGGTTAATGGGGTGTTAAGGGTTAATTTTAGGGGCAGTCATGGTTGATGGGGTGTTAAGGGTTAATTTTAGGGGCAGTCATGGTTGATGGGGTGTTTAGGGTTAATTTAATAGTGAGGGTTAATTTAATTAATTTAATAAAGTTAGCTTAAGGTGCAGTTGCAGGTAAAGGGGAATGTAAATCCTGGGGGCAGTGATTATTAATGTATTATTTATAACAGTATGGTGATATTCTCTGAATGATTAGAATGCCAATGAAGGCAGAGAGTCGTTCAAAGATCCGGATCATTGTAAGAGAATTCAGAGAATATCACTGTAAGATTTGGATCCCTGTAAGATCCGAATCTTTGAACGACTCTCTGCCTTCATTGACATCACTGGAGGCAGGGGGGAGGATTCATAATGAAAGGGGCGGGGCCAATCGTTAGTGTGCCTGCACGGAGTTACTGGAAAACAGTAACTCCGTGCAGGCACACTGAGTGATCCGAAGATCCGGATCATGAATCGGATCATTTCAGTGAACGAATCGAAATATTCCGATTCACTTTAATGATCCGAACTTCCCATCACTATCTTCAATGGGAGACAAATGATTGTGTTGGGAAGATTATATAGGGCATGATTCATTTTGTAATGGACCTGCCCCCGATGTCAGCATGACTGCCCACTGGCCGTGTCCCACAATGATAGGCTCCGGGTATGCAATACGTTCGTGTGAAAATCCTGTTATTTATTTCACATTGTTTTGTGAAGCAAGGATCTTTATCTAAATTTTGATAATTTAAGTGACCAATTAGTGGAAAACAGTTTAGCAACACTTTTTTCCCTCCATAGAGGAACTAATAACAGTTGAGGCCTTAGTTCAATTTAATATTATTTGATAATATCTAATGAGTTTCCGGTAATAGAAACATAGAAATCAACCGCAGATAAGAACCATTTGGCCCATCCAGTCTGCCCAACCTCTGAATACTTTCCTTAGTCCATGGCCTTATGCCTATCCCACGCATGCTTAAATGTCTTCACTGTATTAACATCTACCGATTATGTTAGTAGGCTATTCCATGCATCCCCTACCTTTTCAGTAAAGCAATATTTCCTGATGTTACCCTTAAACCCCTCTAGCTTAAGACTATGTGCTCTTGTTGTGGTAGTATTTCTCCTTTTAAATAAACTCTCCTCCTTCATCGTGTTGATTCCCTTTAAGTATTTAAACGTTTCTATCATATCCCCATGGGTGTAGGAACCCGGGGGGTGGGGTGACCGATAATGAAATCCCCCCCTAGGGCCGTAGGAATCCCCCCAATCGAAACACTGTACGGCACCCAGGCGGAGGAGAGATAGGGGTGATTTGTGAGAATGCATTAACGGATATGTGTATCATGGATGTGATTTAGGGAAAGGCAAAGATGGCTCAAGCAGGGTGTTTGAGCCTTGGGGACCAAGATGGCACAGACAGCGTGTTTATAGGACAAAGGGCTGTTTGGGGACAAAGTTGGCTCACGCTGGGCTGTAATCTGTTTGTGTAATCTGGGTGCTGGTCAGGTTCTATGTGGGGAATGTGGACGCCAGGGCTGGCTTTTGTGCAACCTGCAATCTATGCCTGTAATTTATGGGGGGTTTATCTATACCATTAATGCATTGTTTTTATGTGAACTCCAGTTGATTTATACCTGCAAAGCTGGGTTTATGTGTTATTCTGTTGATCTGTACCTGCTATGCTTCCATTATTTACATGATTTATGTATACCTGCAAATATAGGGTTTGTATGTCTTATTCAGTTGATCTATACATGCACTTGCTGTTTCATGTGTTATTTATTTGACCTATAGTTCTCAGGGAGAAAGTAAAAGAGGTGAATGAGGGACAAAGGGACTCTGGGGATGATTACGTGGGAGAGGATCTCTCAAAGTCACGTTAGGGTCAGAAGGAGGGAACACTGCACTGACTCTCACAGTTTTCCCCTAACCTTCAGTCAGTGTGGCAAAATTTTTTTTGGTACGGGAACGGAGGGAGTGACTGCATGCTAGGGAGTGTGGCTCATGGAAATGCTTGCCTAGGGTCCAATTTTTCAATGCTGAAAAAATTGGAGGAAGAAGCGAAATGGCAAATGATTAAGGTAAACTAGAAAAATGGTCAGAGTGGTGGCAACTGGCATTTAATGTGGATAAATACAAAGTAATGCATCTAGGGCATAAAAACCCAATGGCAGAGTATAGAATATTTGATACTGTCCTAACCTCAACGTGTAAGGAAAGGGATTTAGGGGTAATTATTTCTGAGGATTTAAAAGGTAGGTAGACAATGCAGCAGAGCAGCAGGTAATGCTAGCAGAATGCTTGGTTGTATAGCGAGAGGTATTAGCAGTAGAAAGAGGGAAGTGCTTATGCCGCTGTACAGATCACAGGTGAGAACTCACTTGGAGTATTGTGTACAGTACTGGAGACTGTATCTCCAGAAGGATATAGATATGTTTGAGAAAGTTCAGAGGAGGGGTACTAAAATGGTTTAAGGATTACAGGATAAACCTTACCAGGACAGGTTAAAGGATCTTAACCTATATAGCCTGGAAGAAAGACGTGACGGGGGATATGATAGAAACATTTAAATACTTAAAGGAAATCAACAAGATAAAGGAAGAGAGTTTATTTAAAAGGAGAAATACTACCACAACAAGAAGACATAGTCATAAGCTAGAGGGGCAAAGGTTTAATGGTAACATCAGAAAATATTACTTTACGGAAAGGGTAGTGGACGCATGGAATAGCCTTCCAGCAGAAGTGGTAGATGTAAATACAGTAAAGGCATTTAAGCAAGCATGGCATAAGGCCAAGCTAGATATAGGATAAGGGCAGGTACTAAAGGAAAGTACTCAGAGGTTGGGCAGACTGGATGGGCCTACTGGTTCTTATCTGCCGTCACTTTCTATGTTTCTAAAAAAAAATGTATTAAATGTACATTATTTTTACCAGTGTTTCAAGTAATATTTTATGGTACGTTTTTGCAAAAAAAGAGACGGGGAGAAGTGGAGTAGGAGATAGTGAGGAAAGAGGTATCTGATGGGGAAAATGCTATCCCCCCCCCCCCGAGATTTTCAGGGGTTCACATCTTTCTTCCAGGCTATATATGTTAAGATCCTTTAAGATTTCCTGGTAATTTTTACCCTGTAATCCATGAACCATTTTAGTAGCCCTTCTCTGAACTTTCTCCAACACATCTATATCCTTCTAGAGATATTGCCTCCAGTACTGTACACAATATTCCAAGTGAGGTCTCCCTCTTTCAACTGCTAATACCTCACCCTATACAACCAAGCATTTTGCTAGCATTTCTGGTGCTCTATTGCATTGTCTACCTACCTTTAAATCCTCAAAAATAATCACCCCTAAATCCCTTTCCTCACACGTTGAGGTTAGGACAGTATCAAATATTCTATACTCTTTCCTTGGGTTTTTATGCCCTAGATGCATTACTTTACATTTATCCACGTTAAAAGCCAGTTTGCCACAGCTCTGACCATTTTTCAAGTTACCTAAATCATTTGGCTTATCCCTCAACCATGTTGCAAATTTTTGTGTCATCAACAAAAAGACATACCTTACCATCAAGACCTTCTGCAATATAGCTAATAAAAAATATTAAAGAGAATGGGTCCAAGTACAGATCCCTGAGGTACCCCACTGGTAACAAGACCTTGCCCTGAATATACGCCATTGATTACAACCCACTGTTTTCTATCACTTAGCCACTGTCTAACCTATTCACAATATTGGGATCTAAACTAAGAGATTGCAGTTTATTTGTCTTTAACTTAGACAATTGAAGTAAAACCTCTGCCTCGATAAACTCACATGTATCATAGAAACATAGAAACATAGAAAGTGACGGCAGATAAGAGCCAGAAGGCCCATCCAGTCTGCCCAACCTCTGAGTACTCTCCTTTAGTACTTGCCCTTATCCTATATCTAGCTTGGCATTATGCCTATCCCATGCTTGCTTAAATGACTTTACTGTTTTAACATCTACCACTTCCACTGGGAGGCTATTCCATGCGTCCACTACCCTTTCCGTAAAGTAATATTTTCTGATGTTACCATTAAACCTTTGTCCCTCTAGTTTATGCTTGTGTCCTCTTGTTGTGGACAAAGTCTTTTTTCCTAACTGAGGTCCCAGTTCACACATAGGTATATTTTATTTCTGGGGAGTTCACCCCTCGAGCATTTATATCTTAATGCTCCAAGTACGAAAATCTAAGGCAAATCATATATATTTATTTTTTACAAATATACATTTTCAGGCTGCCACACTTTTCTCATGCTCCTGACCTCTCCAGGAATTATCTTCATTTTAACCTGTGGTTAACGGTGGTGCCCAGGGGTTAAAAAAAGTACTTAGGAGGCGATCAATCATCCTCCTACACTCAGCCAGTGTTGTTGAAGTGCCTTGATATAGAAGCATTAAGAAACACAACCAAAAAAAGTCAGAGTCCCGTTTGATTGCTCTTAGAAGCGTTACTGCCACCTGTTCGAGAAATGCTGCCTCTAACAAGATGGCTCTCTTCAGACTCTCCTGAGAACATTGAGTTCCCCTGCAGGTAGACTACAGGTACTGCAGCAAACCATGCAGGTCAATGTAGCCCAGCTCACTAATCATAAATTGAAAGTGTAAAAATAGTTAAAAAATTAAAAAGGTAATTTTAAAAATAAAAATAAACCAGTGAGGTCACCATGACATAAGTGTAATCATCCAGTTCAAAGAAAATATGTCCAAACATTTTCCCCACATTGGTGCTGTATCTTCCCAAAAACCCTGCTAAAAGAGTTTAAATACCAGCATTTGAAATACCCTGGGGTATCTAGCTTTCAAAAATATATGTTTGATGAAGGTAAATTGAACAAACCGGTTTCAAAGATTTTCCCAAATAGGATGTAGGGGCAGAATGACCAATTTTGAAAATATATATATATATTTTTTAAATGGCAAAAGCTACCTGCACTTTTTGGTTGCATAAGATTCAGCCATGGCTGGAAGAGTGCTCTGCTTGAGGGAGTGTGATGACATAAAGACACGTACGTTCTTAGAGGCGGAGTAAGGCGCTCGGCAAGTATGCACACAACGCCGAAGGTAATGTTCTCCCAATGATCGACATGAAAAACTGAGTTTATGGAGTAGACGGGAAAAGAAGAATCCAGAGACCAGAAGAGTCCAGGAAACGTTATGACTCGCCCCGCTTCATTAGACAAGGCAAAAGCGAACTAGAAAGACCTAGAGGAGAGAAAAAATACTGGCTGAGGACAATGGTATCGCCAATAAAGGGAAGTGGTTTTTTTAATTTATGTGGCATATTGCAGACAGTATTCACTCTGTAGCGTCTTGCTGTGTGGCTTTACCCACCTAACAAATAGGGTTTGGTGACTCAATATCTAAGGACGGATGCTGTAAAACTAGCTGGCTAAAGGAGCTATATTATGCACAGGAGACTATAAAAAAAAAAAAACATTTTCAGAACACTGTATTGCCAATAAAGGTGGCAAATTAAAAATAGGGTTCGGGAAGACAGATGGTAAAAAAATCTAAGGTCTAAGCCTGGTAAAGGGGCTATAGAAAGCTGTTAAAGTGCTAGGTGTGAAAACTGGTTATTATTTAGCAAAATTTAGTTTTTTTTCCTCTCCTTCATTTTGGGGACATAAGGGGATCAGAAAGAAAATATATCAAGCAGTAAGGGATGTCCTCAAGAAGACAGCAGATAGAGGTTAAATCCCAAACAAAAAAGGGAAAAGAGACCATAAAGAGGAAAAAAAAAGACACTCTACATACTTTTCACCACAGAATAAAAGACAAAGCAAAAAAAAAAAAAAAAACACAATGGACCTATCCTTTGCAGGAGATTCCCCAGAAAACATGAGATTGAGGGGGAACAAAAGTGGTTACTCCTTTAAGTTCAAGCCTTAAAGGAATGTTAGAAGAAACTAAAAAAATGGTTAATAATATGGCAAGCAAGATCCAAAGGCTGGAGGATAAAGTAATTAAAAATGATGCCCAGTTTGAAGCCCTAAAAAAGGAAAATTTGCAATTGGTGGAAACTATTTCACAATTCGAGTTGAAATGTAATGAGGCAGAAGATGGCTCAAGACGCTGGAATTTGCATTTTAGGAATTTCCCTGAGACAAACTCGATAGAAGACTTAGGCGAATGGCCATGATGAATACTAGAAAGATGTCACTGTTGATAAAGTCAACAAATCTGACTAAAAAAGTCCACAAGATATTATTGCCCGTTTCCATGTTTATCAACCAAGAGAATTTGTCATCAAAGCTTTTAACCCCTTAAGGACCAGGCTGTGTTTTACCTTTTGTACCCTTTGGGACAGAGGTTGTTTTAACACTTTTGTGGGGCTGGTGTTTAGATTTAGTAATTTTCTCCTCACTCATTTAGTCTAACCACACAAGTTATATATTGTTTTTTTTTTTTTGCAATAGAAGAAAGGCTTTCTTCGGATCACATCTAATTTTTTTTTCCCCCCCCAAAAAAATATGATGAAAAATTGAAAAAAAAAATTCTGACTTTTACCAGAAAAATATTTTACTCATCCAAAAAAGCTAATGAAAAAAACCTGCTACATAGAGTCTACTATATGTCTCCAAGTTATGGAGCAATAAAGTACAAGTAGCACTTTGCGATTTTAAAACCATTTTTTCCCCCAAAGCTGGTCATTCTGCCCCATGTGCTATTTCGGGTATCTTTGAAGCTGGCCAATGCAATTTACCCCATCAAACCATTATTTTTTTTATTGATTGGTAATTAAAACATACAAAAATGTGATAAATACATTCAATTGTAAACAGATCCAATAGTATTAATAACAGCCATAAGGTAAAACAATTGTCTGAATTAATAATATAGGCTTCATCGGAACCTCTACAGATCTAAGAAGTTGAACATTTGTATATCCCAAAAAAGAAGTATGGTGACATTCAAATATATAGTGCGCTGTTGAATAAAAGCCTGTATTAAGATTCTATTAAGCATATATACACAACACAACAGCAGACGATACAGGACACATACATTCAATAGTGGCGGCAAGAGAGATCCCCCAAGGTCTCCAATCAGCAGTTATGGTAAGATCACCAAGACAGTAATCCCACTTTTTTTTTTTTAATTAGACACCCGTTCGGTATTTTAAATGCTTTTACTTTAACTCTTTCCATGTCAAGATTTTTGGGAAGTAACAGCGCTAATTTTAGCACTTATTCATAATAATAAACTTCATTTTATTTATTCTTTTTGGACTTTTGTTTTACATTTTGCTGCAACTGGATGGTTCCTCTGATGCATAACTATTTTTAAATGTTACCATTTTTGTGTAGCTTTTTTGTTTTTTACATATTTTTTTTTTTTATTACTACTACTTAAATATTTCACTAATCACATTGTGATTAGAAAGCTGGGCTCCATCGACTTACATGGACCCGCCGCCATCTTGCGAGTGGCAAAATCACTCGCAGTGGCGGTTGTGACCGCACTCTGGAGCGGTCACAGCACGTCCTGGTGTGAGTGTTCGGTGTTGCTGAATGCCTCGTGATCAAGGCATTACAGCAACACCGTTTAAGCTTGTTTAATGAAATGACGTTCCAGGCACGTCATTGGTCGTTAAGGGACCGTTTTTGCGTGACATGCCTGAACCGTCAATGGACGTTAAGGGGTTTAAGAAAAAGCCAGTACTGCAGGACCTGTCATATGCCACGAGATAAAAAAGGAGATTTAATTTTAAGATTACTGGGTTATACAAAGACCATAACATCAGATATCAAAATTGTTGATATTTCATGGAGACTAAAGTCATCAGAAATGGTGATGCTGTGGCTCATCAAAAAGAATCTGCAGTAAGGGAAGAGAACTAATAACAGACTTTTTTCTGTCTGAAAAAGCAGTGTGAGATCACTTATGTTGAAGCTAAAAATATGTATAGATATAAGATTTTATTCTTGGTTATGTATATAAAAAAGTAGTACAACAATACTAATGATGAAGGTAACACTGTACACAGTTGCAGAAATGGGTGAAGGCAAAAATATGAGAAACGGTTATGGTTAAAATATGTAGATGTAACCCCTTTCTTTGGGGTTATGTATGTATAAAAGCAGTATAATAATGTTGAAGGCAATATCTTGCACTGAGGCAGAAACTATTATTTTGTGTTTAAAAAGTAGCGTTAGTACACTAATGGTGAAGACATAAATATGGTGGATTTTTTTGCAGTTTTTTCCTCTCTCTTCTGGGTCATGTATGTATAAAAGCAATGTAATAGAATTTATGTTGAAGGTAATACCGTGCACCGAGGTAGAAATGTTTGTTTTTTTCCTTTGATGTCTAGTACGTATAAAAGTAGTGTAAAACACTGATGGAGAAATTATTATTCACTGAAATATATAAAAAGTAGTGTATATAAAAACTAGCGACAATTAGAAAAAAAAACCTAATATTTTTTACATTTTCCCTCTGAATCCTCACAAAATTAGGTAAAGTGATGGAAAATCCCCTCCAAGTTTATCAATTCAGGTGTGGGTTGAGAGCGTAAGAAAGGCTAGACAGGTTGTGGTGGTAGGGGACTCTATTATTAAGAGAGTAGATAGGGTAATCTGCCGCTCTGATAGGCTCAACCAGACAGTTTGGGAGGGGCTGGGGAAGACCCGGCTGTCATGGTCCATATTGGTAGCAATGACAGTCAGTGGAAAATGGAAGGTCCTAAAAAATGTTTTCATGGAATTAGGAGATAAACTGAAGAAAAGGACGTCCAAGGTAGTATTTTCAGAAATATTACCTGTGCCACGCGCAACAGTAGAAAGGCAGCGGGAGATCAGGGAGGTAAATGCGTAGCTAAAGGCATGGTGTAGGAAGGAGGGTTTTGGCTTTCTAGAGCACTGGGCTGGGGTACAATCTTTATAGCGGTGATGGATTGCCCCTAAACGGAAGAGGGTCTGCTGTGTTAGGGGAGATGATGGCTAGAAGGCTGGAGGCTTATCAATAAGATAAGGGCAGCTTTACAACTTATTGACTGGCAAAAACTCTTCAGGGATAAAAATACTGAGGAAAAATTGAGTATTTTCAAACAAATATTAGCAGGGTACACTTCTCAGTATGTACCACTAGGAAACAAATATAAAAGAAACAAATTGAAACCGATGTGGCTTAGTGGGGGCGTTAAGCAGAAAATTAAAAATAAGAAAATGGCTTTTACAGCATTTAAATCAGACGAATCAGAGGCATCCTATATAAGATATAAGGAAGCCAATAAAGCATGCAAAAAGGTGATTAGATGGGCTAAACTAGAAAATGAGAGAGTGATTGCCAAAGAGAGCAAAACTAACCCCAAAAAATTCTTTAAGTACATAAATTCTAAAAAAACGCGGGTTCATTAACAGAGAGGGGAGTGTTGGTTAAGGAGGACCAGGAAAAAGCAGAAACTTTAAATGACTATTTTTCCTCAGTATATATTAAGGAGGAACCTATGGCAATGGATATACATAGGACCACTGAGAAAAAAATTCAGTCTAACTGTGATTGGATGGCTCAGGACAAGGTGCTGCAGCAACTAAAGAAAATTAATGTCAACAAAGCTCCGGGACCTGACGGTATTCACCCACGAGTACTTAAGGAGCTGAGTCAGGAAATAAGTGAACCTCTGTTTCTAATCTTTCGGGATTCTTTTCTTTCAGGAATTGTATCAGAGGATTGGAGGAAGGCAGATGTGGTTCCTATTTTCAAAAAGGGTTCAAACTCTGTGCCCGGAAATTATAGACCTGTGAGCTTAACTTCCGTGGCTGGGAAAGTATTTGAAGGGCTGTTTAGGGATAATATTCAAGAATTCCTTGGGAAGAACAGTTTTATTAGCAAAAATCAGCATGGTTTTATGAAACATGGGTCCTGTCAAACTAATTTAATTGCATTCTATGAAGAAGTAAGTAGAAGTGTAGATCAGGGTGTTGCAGTGGATGTAATCTACTTGGATTTTGCCAAGGCGTTTGACACGGTTCCACACAATAGGTTGATATTCAAACTGAAGGAAATTGGTCTAGATGCAAATTCTTGTTCTTGGGTAGAACATTGGCTTAGAGATAGAGAACAGAGAGTTGTTATAAATGGTAAATTTTCAAGCTGGTCAAAAGTGGTAAGTGGTGTCCCTCAGGGTTCTGTTCTGGGACCAATTTTATGCAACATATTTATAAATGACCTGGCAGTAGGCGTTGAAAGTCATGTTTCTGTGTTTGCAGATGACACTAAACTAGGTAAAGTTATACAGGGCGAGCAGGATATTACTGTGCTGCAGAGGGATCTAGACAGACTGTGGGAATGGGCACACAAATGGCAGATGAAATTCAATGTAGATAAATGTAAAGTTATGCACTTCGGGGTAGCGAATGCACAAGCAACCTACACCCTAAACGGTAGTGAATTAGGGGTAATGACAAATGAGAAGGATTTGGGAATTGTTATAGACAACAAACTAGGCAACAATGTGCAATGTCAGTCTGCGGTTGCTAAGGCCAGTAAGGTATTGTCGTGTATAAAAAGGGGCATCAAGTCGCGGGATAAAGATATAATTTTGCCTCTGTATAAATCAATGGTAAGGCCGCACCTTGAATATGCTGTGCAATTTTGGGCACCTATTCTAAAGAAGGATATCATAGCACTAGAAAGGGTGCAGAGGCAGGCTACAAAATTAATAAAAGGAATGGAGCACTATAGTTATGAAGAAAGGTTAACTAATTTAAATCTGTTTAGTTTAGAAAAATGTCGCCTCAGAGGGGATCCAAAAGAAAGAAGCAGAGGCTCAGCACTCAAATGATAAGGTGAGTTTATTTCACACAGGCAACGTTTCGACGCACAGGTCTCTCTCAAGCCTTAGAGGGGATATGATAACATTATATAAATATATTCGGGGCCAATACAAACCATTGTGTGGAAATCTGTTCATAAACAGGACTATGCACAGGACATGTGGTCATGCGTTTAGACTGGAAGAAAGGAGATTTAGACTAAAGCAGAGGAAAGGGTTTTTTACAATAAGGATGTGGAATTCTCTGCCTGCAGAGGTAGTTTTATTGGAGTCTGTACAGACGTTTAAACTGCAACTGGATGGATACCTGGAAAAGCATAATTTTCAGGGATATAATCTTTAATTTTGGGGAAACAGCTTATTGATCCAAGGAGAAATCTGACTGCCATTTTGGGGTCAAGGAATTTTTTCCCCTGGTTAGTGCAAAATTGGAAAGAACGAAACCGGGGTTTTTTTTGCCTTCTTTTGGATCAACAGCAACAAATTAACAGATATAGGAAAGGCTGAACTTGATGGACGCATGTCTTTTTTCAGCCTATATAACTATGTAATATAGATTTTCCATACTTTCCCAGCACCAGGGAACATACATAGGTGTACATTTTTTGTATAATTTTTATGCCTATGGCTTAACGGGTTTGGGGGTTGTGAACAGGGGCAGGAGGGTTATACTGGCTAGAAAATTTTATATATTTTTTTTAAAAAATCCCCCTGCACTGATCATACTGTGCATAGAGATCGCAGCGTCTGTGCCTCATCGGAGCAGCAGTGACGCAACCCGGAAGGGAATGCCCGATCGTGCAGTTTGAAATGTAACAGCTTTGCGGCTTTCATGCCAGGAGCTGTTACATCAGATTGGACAGCAGAAAGCCGGCGATGCCGGCTTCTGCTGTCAGTGGGGAGTCCAGGCTGTCAAATGACAGCCTGATCTCCCGTGCAGCGGCAGGTATGTGTCCCTGACGCTGCAAGAAGGGCTGGACGTACCGGCACCGCCATAGGGGATTGAAGGGGTTAAGGTCCACAGTGCTGCGTTTCACAGTGTAAATAAACAAAACAAAAAACAAATCCCATCTTAGAGACTATCTATACCAGGGGCGTCCAACCTGCGGCTTTCCATCTGCTGGAGGACTACATCTCCCATAATGCTCTTTCAGCTAAGGGCCCCTGGCTTAACTGCCTCTCTCCCAGTTTCCAGACAACTAATGCCTCTAACGACCCTTTAACCCCCTTCGTGACAAAGGCTGATTTTATTTTTTGTACCCTTCGTGACAATGGCTGTTTTAACATTTCTGCTCTGCTCGTGTTTAGCTGTAATTTTCTTCTTTCCCGTTTGCTGAACCCACACAAGTTATATATATATATATATATATATATATATATATATATATATATTTTTTTTTTTTGTTTTTTTCCAGGACAAGAAGGGCTTTCTTTAGATGACATAGTTTTGATTGTATCATATTTACAATTAAAAAAGGTATAAAATATGGTGAAAAATGTAGAAACAAAATGACTTTTTCTAACTTTTAGTTGAAAAATCTTTTACTCATCTGTAAAAAGGTAATGAAAAAAACTGCTAAATAGATTGTACTATTCGTCCTGAGTTTAGAAATACCCAATGTTTTTATATTTTTTTGCTTTTTTCTGCACGTTATGGGGCAATAAGTACAGGTAATTTGTCCCCCCCATTTGCCATTTTGGGTATCTTTGAAGCCAGCCAATGCAATTTACTTTCAAATGCTAGTATTTTAACTCTTTTCATGCACTAATTCTACCACCAGTCTTTGCAAAACTTTGTGTTAGTCATGTTTTTACATTTTTCTTTTCTGTTTTATTTCAGGTATGAATTAACAGGTTTTGGTATATGTCACTGCCATAAAACACCCCAATATATGTTCAGCAACATCTCCTGAGTACAACGATACCCCACATAAATAGGTTTGCCTGGCTGTTTGGGGGCGATAGGGCCACACTTGGGGCATGTGCATTTTTCAATGTTGAACTTTGGCATTTGGTGATCCACTGACCATGCCCTGTTTGGTACATCTTTGAGCTTGGCCATTTCAGTGGGCCCAATAAAGCCATATATTTTTGAAAACTAGACACCCCAGGGTATTTCAACTCTTTCCATGCACTAATTCTACCACCAGCGTTTTTTCAAAGTTTGCAGTAGTATTTTTTGTGTGTATTTTTCCCCACACACCTACTTTATGTATTAATTTACAGCTCCTGGTATATGTAGCTGTCACACGACACCCCAATATGTGTTCAGAAACATCTCCTGAGTACAGTGATACTGCATGGGTTTGTCAGTTTTTTGGGGAACTAAAAGGCCACATTTGGGACGTGTGCATTTTTCTAATTGGAAATTAGATGTGTGGGACATTGTTGAACCTGGTCAATTCAATTTACCCCATCAAATCAGACATTTTTTTTTTAATTTTTTTTTTAAAGTAGACACCCCATGGGTATTTAATATGCCAGTATTTTAACTCTTTCCAATTGTTTTAAACTAATGTGCTAATTTTAGGACTTCCTCACAAAAATATTTTTATATTATATATATATATTTTTTTACATTTTTTTTTATACTTTTTAGAACTTGAAGGATCCCCTGATGGTGACATCAGTGGAAAATTATTTTAACATTTTACTGTTTTTAACTTTTTTCTTATTTTATTTTTTAATTTATTTTTACTGATTAGAAAGCTGGGCTCCATTGACTTGCATGGTTGAATGTGGTACCTGTATTCAACCTGCAAGTGGAGCCAGAGTTCTCTAGAGGGTCTGGAGACCATCTGGTGAACTTTTCCAACTTTGTTGTTTATTTTTACAGGATGGCCACCATCTTGCGATTGGCGAAATCACTCGCAGCGGCGGTTGCCACAGCGCGTCCTGGGTTGAGTGTCTGGTATTGCTGAATGCCTCATGATCGAGGCATTTCAGTGACACCATTGAAGTTCAGGAGGTGATCGTTGATTGCCTCCTAAACACTTTTAAAACGGGCATCCGCCGCCATATATCTATATATATATAGAGAGAGAGAGAGAGAGGACCCTGATGCCGATTGCGGTGTTGCTGACTGCCTCGATGTTGAGGCATTACATCAACATCGTTTGGGTGCAGAAAGCGAATGCACCCGTTTAAAGTCATGATGGTCCTGGCACGTCAATTGTCGTTAACCCTTCGTTTTTGGGTGAGGTGCCCGGACTGTCAATTGTGATTAAGGGGTTAAACATCTCAGTGCAGGTTAATTGGATTTACCTGAAAGGGCTGACTCCCATCAATTAACCCTCTCATGCTGAGAATAGAGAGCGCTCCAATCTGCAACTGATATTGACAGACTCCGTTACCTTGCCACAATATATTTTGGCTAAACCTGTAAAGTTGGGAGGCCTGGGATACCCCCTGATAAAGCAACACTACCAAGCTAACATGATAGCTCATATTTACAAATTACAAGTCGATATTCTGAGAAATTAACCGTGGTATAAAATGGAAGCTGAGACGGTAGGAAGAGAAGATTTAGAGTTCTGCGTCTGGATAAGCGGCGAAAGGGAGAAAGTTTAAAAAAAAAAAAAAAAAAAAAAAAAAAAAAAAAGATAAGATGGTCCAGAGATACTAATACAGACCCTAAAGGAATGGGAGAAAATAAAAAAATCTATGGGCCTCTACAATACAATTAGTGGCTCATGTTACTAGAAAATATTTTCTTAAACAAAAAAGTGAATAAAGTGGTAGCAAAACGTTAAGACCTAATTAGAACGCACCCCAAAAAAGTGGGGGAATTCCAATGATAGGTGCATGGGAGAAGTTGAAAAATTGAAATTAAAATGGAGAGTAAAGATTGGATTCCATTGAATAAAATCATTCATTGCCTAAATATTAAGGAGAACCAATTTAAAATATTGAGCAAGAATCCATCCTACACATGCTTTGGAGATGTGGAGTATTAGACAGTTCCTTCTCCCATATATGATGGAGAGGTGGTTGTCCTCTGGAGAGGCATAAAACAGATAGGAAACACAGATCTTAATAAACGTGCAGAGATCTCCCATTATTGTCCCTTAAAAAGGAAGCGCAAGGTTGGTTCATACAGTTTATGTATATACACGCACTGGCCACTTTATTAAGTACACCTTGCTAGTATCGGGTTGGACCCCCTTTTGCCTTCGGAACTGCCTTCATTCTTCATGGCATACTTTCTACAAGGTGCTGGAAACATTCCTCACATATTTTGGTCCATATGGACATGATGGCATCACAGAGTTTCTGCAGATTTGTCGGCTGCACATCCATGATGCGAATCTCACTTTCCACCACATCCCACAGGTGCTCTATTGGATTGAGATCCGGTGACTTATTGTCATGTTCAAGAAACCAGTTTGAGATGTGAGATTTGTGACAGGGTGCATTATCCTGCTGGAAGCAGCCAACAGAAGATGGGTACACTGTGGTTATAAAGGGATGGACATGGTCAGCAACAATACTCAGGTAGACTGTCGCGTTTAAGTGATTCTCATTTGGTACTAAGGGGCCCAAAGTGTCCCAAGAAAATGTCAACCATACAATTACACCACCACCAGCCTGATACCGTTAAAGGCAGGATGGATCCATGCTTTCATGTTTGCACCAAAGTCTGACCATGCCATGTCGCAGCTGGAATCGAGCCTCGTCAGACCAGGCAACGTTCTTCCAGTCTTCCATTGTCCAATTTTGGTGAGCCTGTGAGAATTGTAGCCTCAATTTCTGTTCATAGCTGACAGGAGTGGGACCTGGTGTGGTCTTCTGCTGCTGTAGCCCATCTGCTTCAAGGTTCGACGTGTTGTGCGTTCAGAGATGGTATTCTGCTTACCTAGGTTGCAACGAGTGGTTATTTGAGTTACTGTTGCCTTTCTGCCATCTTGTCGGGGTTTGGGATGTGGAACCTGGTATGCAGGATACCTCACAGCGGTGTGGGCAGGTGGTAACACAGCAAAGTCCAAAAATAAATAGCCATGGGTCAGGATTCGAGAAAACAGCGTAAGCGGTATTTAATAGCCAAGGGTCCAGGATCTGAGAAATCAGCGTAAACAGTAATCAATAGCCAAGGGGTCAGGAATGGAGAAATCAGCATAAATGGTATACAATAGCCAAGCAACAGGAATCAATAGGGATAATCAGCAACACAAGAGAGCTCTGTTAAGCACAATAACTGAGCACTGAGTGATACTCAGTGCTGGTTTTTAAAGCTACCACCAGGGGTCGCCCCGACGACAAAGAGAGGTGGGGGCGCGCCTATACACAGACGTCGAAGCAGCCGACGGAGCAGCAGTGAGGACGGCAGCGGCGTGGGAGCTGGTACCCGCCATTAGCGGGTACTCCGGTGAGTCACTACGTTTGGGTCTTTGCTGAGGACCCTGACACATCTCGAGCCAGTCTGCCCAATTTTCTCTAAAGTGAACAAGGCATTTTCATCCACACAACTGCCGCTCACTGGATATTTTCTTTTTTTTCAAACCATTCTCTGTAAACCCTAGACATGGTTGTATGTGAAAATCCCAGTAGATCGGCAGTTTCTGAAATACTCAGACCAGCCGTCTGGCACCAACAACCATGCCACCTTTAAAGTCACGTAAATCCCCTTTCTTCCGCACTCTGATGCTCGGTTTGAACTTCAGCAAGTTGTCTTGACCACGTCTACCTGCCTAAATGCATTGAGTCGCTGCCATGTGATTGGCAGATTAGCTATTTGTGTTAACATGCAATTGAACAGGTGTACCTAATAAAGTGGCCAGTGAGTGTTTATATACACTGATCAGCCATAACATTATGACCACCTATTGTCACGGAGCTGGATAGTCAGACCGACTACCTCCGCTGACTTGTGCTCCTTAGCCTGGGACAACTCACCTTTCCCCGGTTTCCCAGTCACTAGCTGAGACTCAGTGTAGGTTAAAACCAAAACGAAGACTGATTTATTTTTTCACACACAGGGCTGGATATAGCCAGCAAAGCAATCCCAGGGGTTTTTGGTACCTCAAAGCCCGGAGCAATTTTGCCATTTTTGCGCTGTCGGTTCAGCGATTATTCTCTTTTCCTGTGAATAGTGTACCCATGTAAACTATACATTGTTTTTTCAATGAGAGATAGAGCTTTCTTTTGATACCATAGTTGGATGATTAGCTGAAAATTTAGAATTAGAAATTTAGTAAAAACTAGCAAAAATTTGAAAAAACATCTAAGTTTTTTTAATTTTCCCTCTGAATCCTCACAAAATTAGGTAAAGTGACAGAAAATTCCATCCAGATTTATTTTAGGTATGATGGGACTGCAACTCTAATTTTAAACAAATAAAACAAAAACACCCACAAAGGTATATATTTCTGTAAAGCAGACAAACCAGGCTATCCTATCAGGGGTATTTGGGAACTCTACATGCAGGTATTTGGCCACCAATCACTGTCAAATGTGGCCACAGAAATTAGTTCCTGCACTTTTTTCACCAACACATCTTAGTATTTTGTAGTATTCTTAGGATTTTTTGTACAGGGTATATGTTACGGCAGATAAATCTATCCTAAATTGTTCAGCCTCTCCTGATTTCGAAAATATCCCACACGCCTAGGTTTTTTGTGGTTTTCTGGACATTACATGGCACAAAACGGGACCAAGCGCGTTATGGATTCCAAATGTGAAATTTTCACAATTTGCTTTAGTAGACCTGTTTCATTTGGGCCTGTTTAGCACCCCCCTAATTATAAATACCCCCATACAAGTATATATTTCTGTAAAGCAGACAACCCAGAGTATCTCATCAAGAGCATCTGGACAATTTCCATGCAACCATTTGGCCGCCAATCACTGCCAAAGTCAGCCGTTGCTAATTTCCTGCACTTTTTCACCAACACAGGGCACAGGGTATGTGTTACCGCAGAGAAATCCAGCCTAAAGTGTTCACCCACCTCTCCTGATTACGGAAATACCCCACATGCCTAGTTTTTTTGTGGTTTTCTGGACATTACAGGGCATAAGTTGTAACGTGCCGGCAAACTGGATCACGGTGTTTGCTAAGCCAATGCTATCTATGAAGCAGCTTAGCATTCCCACAGGAGAACATGTTCCCATAAAAGTATACATTTTTGGAATGCAGTCTACCAGAGTATTTCACCAGGAGCATTTGGACATTTTCCATGCAGCCATTTGGCCATCAATCACTGCCAAAGTCAGCCGTAGCAATAATTTCATGCGCTTTTTTCGCCAACACATCTGTGTTGCTTAGGATATTTTGCACATGGTATACGCTATGGCAGAGAAATCCAGCCTAAAGTGTTCAGCCGCCTCTCCTGATTACGGAAATACCCCACATACCTAGTTTTTTGTGGTTTTCTGGACATTACAGGGCACCCACCAAACTAAACCCAAATTTTTTTTATTTTTTTTGAAGATCATGGGGAGGAAAGGGTTAATTTAGGGTAAGCCAGGTATTTGGGTGGTTATGTACTGATTTTTTTTTTTTTTTACTGCAGCTCTGCACAATGCTCTGTGTCTCTCTCTCGCAGATGGAGGAGAGAGGCAGAGCATCTGCAGCAACGGTCACACGATCGCTGTGATGACCAATCACAGCGATCGTGTGACGTTACTGCCGGATGTGTGGCACTGGGGGGTGACAGATCGGAGGGAATGCCCGATCGAATGTGTCCCTGACGCTGCACGAAGGGCTAGACTTACCGGTACGTCCATAGGGGTTTCTTAATGGGGTGTTTTTTGGATGTCCCGGTACGTCTATAGGGGATTGAAGGGGTTAATCTTCCTTCCAGAGACAATAGGGGCAGTAACGGGATTAACAATACAATAGGGTCCCAACCTCCACTATCTATTACTGGCCGAAACCAGTTCCAGGGATGGCCGGGGTAAATGTCTGTAGTGGTGGAACTGGGGGTACAACATAGTAGTGCACCATGGGGTGGGGGTGGGGGGGGTCACTCCCTGGTTGGATCTTGGCTGTCTGCCAGGGATGATCCTCTCAGCAAGCGATGAGATGATATCCTGCTGAGGGTAGCCACAGAAGTCTTTACAAAGTTAGGGCCCATAGTCAATAGGGAGGAGGCTGGCTTTCAGGCCTCCCAGTGATGGAAGGTTCCATCACACCTATGTAATATCGTGTAGGTCCCCCTTTTGCCTTCAGAACAGCCCTGATTCGTCAAGGCATGGGCTCCACTAGACCTCTGAACGCACGCTGTGGTCTCTGGCACCAAGACGTTGGCACCAGATCCTTAAAGTCCTGTAAGTTGCAAGGTGGAGCCTCCATGGATCAGACTTGTTTGTCCAGCATATCCCACAGATGCTTGATTGAATTGCTATCTGGGAAATTTGGAGTCAACGACTTGGACTCGTTGTGTTCATCAAACCATTCCTGAACCATTTTTGCTTTAGGGCAGGGCATATTATCCTGCTGAAAGAGGCCAATGCCATCAGGGAATACCGTGACCATGAAAGGGTGCAAATGGTCTGCAACAATACATAGGTAGTTGGTACATTTCAAATATGAATGGCAGGACCAACAGTTTCCAGCAGAATATTGCCTGAAGGACGCTTTGAAGACGAAATGTTCACTTGCTGCCTAATATATCCCACCCACTGACAGGTGCCATGATAAGAAGATTATAAGTATTATTCACTGACCGGTGTATTGTAATATATATATATATTAAAATGTCTCCGCAATGCTGTGTGATGTATGTGTATGCATTGAGTATCCTCAATCCGGGTACTGTCCCCGGAAACCGGGCACATCTGGTCACCCTAATGTAAGGGAGTGTGAGTATATGCTTGTGTTTATGAAGCTTTTTTTGGAAGGTAAAATAACTGTGCACTACACCAGTGGTGGGCACCAACATGCAGTGTATTTAGAATGTGAGGTCATAAAAATGCTTGTTGGTGTAATGGTCAGGAGTTCCAATACTTTTGTCCTTACAATATATATGCATATGTGCCTTAATAGGTTTTACATAGTATATGTTACCTTTAGATCATCGTAATTTTGTTTGCGAGTCATAAATTCTACAATCATATGCTTATCCTGGTAGACTTCTGCCAAGCACACTCTAAAAATAAAAACAAAATATAGGATTTAACAAATGAGCTGTAAAATGCACACCTAGTATTTGGCAAATACCAATGAGGCAGTATACCAAAAAAAAAATAGTGACACCCTGTTTCCACTGAACATACTTCACACAATTTGTGCAGACATTATGCCAAATCAGTTTTCTCCTGGTGTGCATTTATTATCACCTGTTTTTTATGCTCAGGTAGCATGAGGCACACGTCGGCCACTGGGCATTTGTCCAGTGTGCTAGATGACCAGTGCGAGCCAGATTCCACTGACTGAATTACCATTTTTAATTAGTTTACAAATAAGACCAAGAAGGGTCCAGATCACCTCAAAGTGTACCTCAACATTTCATTAATGTACATTTTTTTTCACAAATTCCTACTTAAATAAATGGTTTTATTGGCAAAACCTGTTTTCACATTTGTTGGCATTTACAAACATTTTGTTTATCATCTTGCTCTCTTTGTGAAATGAATCAATAAAGATTACGTACATTTATAACTGGAGATGTAAAAAGTTTGCTTTTACATTAGACTACTTTGGTTCTTGCAACACAGTTTTAATGAAAAAAATAATATATATCTTGGCATCTTGCAAATAAAAATGAAGCATTATTGAAGACCGTGAGTGCTGGCTTCACTACTTTTAGATTATTGTTACTTTGCTATCAGCCAAGCACCGGGCACCATGTTTTTTGAACTAGGGATCTAGTATTTGTCACCTTATTTATGTTTAGGTAGGAGTGCAGGGCTGGCGCACGCACTACTACATGCATGCTGGCGCATGCACATAGGTACGTACGTACACACGCATGCTCGCATACACGCACATAAACATGCATGCTCGCAAACACACATACATGCTCACATCCACACGCATGCTCACATTGCACACTGTGCAAGCAACCTCGGTTTCACCTAGAGGCTCGGGCCCCGTGACTGCCTACAGCTGCCTACCCTGTAATTATGCCAGTGCACAAGGACTTGTGCGCTCACAGGTCAAGTGCATCTGTATGAGCTTAACCAGGGTCTGGCTCTGCTCATGCATGGCTAGTCCACCCACATCTACAATCCTCAGCAGTTTTGATTTTAGATTTATTCATAAAATTACAAAAGCAATCTGAGATATGTTCTGAATGGCAAATGATCAAATATAACAGTGGGGTATATTCACTAAACATGCTATTTTTATACAATGGATAGTTTATTAGATTTTTTTTGAAGCCTATCTTGATATAACTATGATATGCAGGGCCTGGCCAATCCTTGGAGGAGAAGCTCACTGCAGATGGCCCTGTATAATATACGGTGCAGTTTTTTTTTTGTAGAAAAGGTCAATTGCACTGCAAACTCATAATTTAGTAAACATTACATATTATATTACTGACAAGAGTCTTACTTGTAATTAAGGTAAGTTTGGGGGTTCTTTATTATATAACGAGCTCTTCTCCCGATAGAATGAGATGTTTTGTCCAAAGATTCCTCCAAACTGGAATGCATGATATCCCGGACAACTTGCCATGGAACAAAAGGCCTTTTTACCTGTTTAATAATAAGATCAAAATAAACAACAAGCAACATGTCTGATACTTTAGGCTGAAAAATACATATTATATATTAGACTTACAAAAACAAAATGGAGTCGGAGCCATCTTGTTTTCTTTAAATCACAAAAACATTTTTTCCTCGCTACATTGAGAACAAAGAAAATAGTTGCCTAAGCAAATATGGGACATGTTTGCTTAGGCAACTATTTTCTTTGTTCTCAATTCAAATTTATAGCCCAATTATACGGAATATATGGACCAATTATACTCAGAGAAAAAGGGAATATAAATTAAAAGCTGAAAAAAAGACATGTGTCCATCAAGTTTCCCATATCTGTTAATTGCTGTTGATCCAAAAGAAGACAAAACAAATAGAGTTTGTAGCTCTTTTCAATTTTGCAACAAACTAGGGAAAATAAAAATCCTTCTTGACCCCAGAATGGCAGTCAGATCTCTCCTTGGATCAAGCTGTTTCCCTATAATTTAAAAATTATAACCCTGAATATTATGTTTTTGCAAGTAGTTGCTGTATAAACATCTGTACAGACTCTGATAAAACTAATTCCACATCCTTATTGTCCTTACTGTTAAAAAAAAAAAAAAAAAAAGACTAAATCTCCTTAATTCCAGTCTAAATACGTGACCACGTGTCCTATACATTGTCCTGTTCACGAATAGGTTTCCAGACAATGGTTTGTATTGGCCCTGAATATATTTATCTAATGCTATCATATCTCCTTTGAGGTGGCGTTTTTCTAAACTAAACAGATTTAAATTCGTTAACATAGTTACATAGGCTGAAAAAAGACATGCGTCCATCAAGTTCAGCCTTTCCTATATCTGTTAATTTGTTGCTGTTTGATCCAAAAGAAGGCAAAAAACCCCGGCTTCGCTCTTTCCAATTTTGCACTAACCAGGGAAAAAAATTCCTTCTTGACCCCAAAATAGCAGTCAGATTTCTCCTTGGATCAATAAGCTGTTTCCCCATAATTAAAGATTATATCCCCGAATATTATGTTTTTCCAGGTATCCATCCAGTTGCAGTTTAAACGTCTGTACAGACTCTGATAAAACTACCTCTGCAGGCAGAGAATTCCACATCCTTATTGTCCTTACTGTAAAAAACCCTTTCCTCTGCTTTAGTCTAAATCTCCTTTCTTCCAGTCTAAATGCATGACCACGTGTCCTATGCATAGTCCTGTTTATGAACAGATTTCCACACAATGGTTTGTATTGGCCCCGAATATATTTATATAACGTTATCATATCCCCTCTGAGGTGACGTTTTTCTAAACTAAACAGATTTAAATTAGTTAACCTTTCTTCATAACTATAGTGCTCCATTCCTTTTATTAATTTTGTAGCCCGCCTCTGCACCCTTTCTAGTGCTATGATATCCTTCTTTAGAAAAGGTGCCCAAAATTGCACAGCATACTCAAGGTGCGGCCTTACCATTGATTTATACAGAGGCAAAATTATATCTTTATTCCGCGACTTGATGCCCCTTTTTATACACGACAATACCTTACTGGCCTTAGCAACCGCAGAGTGACACTGCACATTGTTGCCTAGTTTGTTGTCTATAACAATTCCCAAATCCTTCTCATTTGTCATTACCCCTAATTCACTACCGTTTAGGGTGTAGGTTGCTTGTGCATTCGCTACCCCGAAGTGCATTACTTTATTTTTTATCTACATTGAATTTCATCTGCCATTTGAGTGCCCAGTCCCCCAGTCTATCTAGATCCCTCTGCAGCACAGTAATATCCTGCTCGCCCTGTATAACTTTACCTAGTTTTGTGTCATCTGCAAACACAGAAACATGACTTGCAATGCCTCCTGCCAGGTCATTTATAAATATGTTGAATAAAATTGGTCCCAGAACAGAACCCTGAGGGACACCACTTACCACTTTTGACGAGCTTGAAAATTTACCATTTATAACAACTCTCTGTTCTCTACCTCTAAGCCAATGTTCTACCCAAGAACAAGAATTTGCATCTAGGCCAATTTCTTTCAGTTTGAATACTAACCTATTGTGTGGAACCGTGTCAAACGCCTTGGCAAAATCCAAGTAGATTACATCCACTGCAACACCCTGATCTACACTTCTACTTACTTCTTCGTAGAATGCAATAACCTTTTTTTTTTTTTTTTTTTTTAAACGAAAGTGTTCCATTGCTTTTATTAATTTAGTAGCCCGCCTCTGCACCCTTTCCAGTGCTATGATATCCTTCTTTAGAATAGGTGCCCAAAATTGCACAGCATATTCAAGGTGTGGTCTTACTATTGATTTATAGGCAAAATTATGTTTTTATCCCGCAAATTCATGCCCCTTTTTATACATGACAATACCTTACTGGCCGTAGCAACTTCTGACTAACATTGCACATTGTTGCCTAGTTCGTCGTCTATAACAATTCCCAAATCCTTCTCATTTGTTGTTATCCCTAATTCACTACCATTTAGGGTGTAAATTGCTTGTGCATTCCTTACCCCGAAGTACAACTCTCTGTACACTTATTAAGCTAATGTTTTACCCAAGAACAAGAATTTTTCTCTGGACCAATCTCTTTCAGTTTGAATACTAACCTATTGTGTGGAACCGTGTCAAACGCCTTGGCAAAATCCAAGTAGATTACATCCACTGCAACACCTTGATCTATACTTCTTCTATCTATACGTTGTAGAATGCAATTAAGTTAGTTTGACGTGTCCTATGTTTCATAAAACCATGCTGATTTTTGCTAATTACACTGTTCTTCCCATTGAATCCCTGATATTATCCATTAATAACCCTTAAAATATTTTCCCAGCCACATAAATTAAGCTCACAGGTCTATAATTTCCAGGCAAAGAGTTTGAACCCTTTTTGAATATAGGAACCACATCTGCCTTCCTCCAATCCTCTGGTACAATTCCTGAAAGATTAACAACAGAGGTTCACTTATTTCCACACTTGGCTCCTTAAGTACCCATGGGTGAATACTGCCGGGCTCCAGAACTTTGTTGACATTAACTTTCTTTAGTTGCTGCAGCACCTTGTCCTGAGTCATCCAATCACAATTTTTTTGCAGTAATCATTTGCATCTCCATTGCTATAGGTTACTCCTTCATATATAATGAGGACAAATAGTTATTTAAAGTTTCTGCTTTTTCCTGGTCCTCATTAACTAACACACCCATCACTGTTTTCAGTGTACCTATACTTTCATATTTTGTTTTTTGTTTCACAATTTATGTACTTAAAACATTTCTTAGGGTTGGTTTTGCTCTCTTTGGCTATCGCTCTCTCATTTTCTAGTTGAGCCCATCTAATCACCTTTTTGCATATATTATTGGCTTCCTATATCTTCTATAGGATGCCTCTGATTTGCCTGACTTAAAAGCCCTTTTCCTATTTTTAATTCCTTATGTTCTTTGTTTACTTCCCCACATTGGTTTCAATCTGTTTCGTTTATATTTATTACCCAATGGTACATACTGAAAAATGTACCTTTCTAATATTTGTTTGAAGATATTCAATTTTTCCCTCAGTGTTTTTTTCACTGAAGCGTTTATGTCAGTCAATATGTTGTAAAGCTGCCTTATCTTATAGAAATTGGCCTTTTTAAAATTATATGTTTTAGTATTCCCCACATGTAATTTCTTTTTTTAGTTTATTTAAAAAAAAGACACTGTCACGCCCCTCCCATCCTGGAGGGCCAGCCTCCTTCCTAAAGACTATGGGCCCTGGCCTTGGAAGGGGTTCTGTTTTTGGGAGGCAGGTACAGGAGGTCCATTGGGACTACTTCTAACCCCTGGTACAGAGTGCCACGTTTTCCCAAGTACCAGAGACTCTAAAGACTGTGGACCTCGGACACAGATATGGGGCGCCTGCAATTTGGGAGAGGGTTTATGTGTGGTGTTTTACTCTCTATCGGGTCAGGACTTACAGGACAGAGACCTCTATGGCCAGTATTTGCACCTGGATCTGATATCCATCAGGTTTCAGCCAGGAGTCATGGAACCGCCGTGTTTACCATCCTCCCCACAGACTACAATAGCGACCCCCTACTAGGCTAGGTGCAAATACTGAACCATGTGCAAAGGTGATCTGATGAAGAACTTTGTGTGGCTTGCTATGTATATTGTATGTAAATTACCCCCTTGAACTGTTTAAAAACCCCTGTGTTTCCAAATAAACCTATTTTCACCTCAACATGAGTGCTGTCTTATGCTTGGGGTGGGTTGCTATGATCCTTTATTGTCCTTTTCAGGACAAAAGCCGCACTGTGTAGCTAAGCCAGCGCAGTGCCAGCGCAGCTCCTGTGCAGCGGTGTCCCCTCTTCTCTCTACAACGCTGGTTCTGTCTGGGGCTGAAGGGGTTAATTGCTGGTGTCCCAGGAGGAGGAAGCAACGTTTGACAGGAGTACCCAGTCGGGGTACAGGGCGTCCCATCACAGACACTATATTGTGCTCACCATTACCTAAGTGCTCCCCTATTTGAATATTTGACAATAGTTCAACATTGTTTGTCATAACAAGATCCAGACAAGAATCCTTTCTAGGGAAAAGAAAAAAATGTCGGTGCGCTAAGCTAGTCACAGGCTCAGATACAAATGTATAATACGAGGCCTACCAAACAGGTGTAAGCATGCTGCAAGAAACAGTGTATTGGCTGTACAATGTATACAAAAAACAAAAACTGTCTGCGCTTCTTACCCTAATAAAGTTGGCAACAAATATATAAACATAATATAAATGAGAGGTTTTGGTTATATGAATTGGCCAAAGCATAATTAAGCTCACCCGCCACGTCAAGGCACACTCTCAATAGGGTGAGAACCTACTCTCACCTCCTACATAGTGGACACACAAAGCAGTTTATACTGCTACCAAAACCTTATTAATGTGTATTATTTGAGCCTGTGACTAGCTTAGCGCACCGACATTTTTTCTTTTCCCTGTTTGCACATATTTGAGGTTGTTGGCTCCTCATCAGTCTGGTTGCAGCTTGCTGTCCAGGGGTTAATAGGGAGGAGGTTTAATTGCACCTCCCCCAACACATTAATAAGGTTTTGGTAGCAGTATAAACTGTTTTGTGTGTCCACTATGTAGGAGGTGAGAGTAGGTTCTCACCCTATTGAGAGTGTGCCTTGACGTGGCGGGTGAGCTTAATTATGCTTTGGCCAATTCATATAACCAAAACCTCTCATTTATATTATGTTTATATATTTGTTGCCAACTTTATTAGGGTAAGAAGAGCAGACAGTTTTTGTTTTTTTTTAAGAATCCTTTCTAGTTGGTGCTTGTGACATGAAGGTATAATTTAACAGGTTCAAAAACCTGAATCCCGTTGCATAACTAGTAGTCCCTCTGTCCCAATTTATGTTTGGGTAATTAACTCCTTGACTGCTAACGACGCCATGGTGTCGTCGCTAGCAGTCCCAGTCAGGTGCTAACGACGGCACCATGCCGTCGCTAGCACTACCCTACCTTGATGGAGGTCTGTGGACCCCCATCACCACCTACCAGGGGCGGGCTGGGCAGGGGGGCAATTGCCACACCAGGGCCGTCTTTAACGCCCGCAGCATCCGCGGTAGGCCGGCCGAATTGGCCGGCACACCGAAAAGCAGTCGATGTGGCTGTGACTCTTAAAGCGGCCAGCGTGTCTTACGGCCGCTTTAAGAGTCACAGCCACATCGGCTGGAATGGTTAATCATTAAGCGGCTATAAGACACGCTGGCCGCTTTAAAATCATTAAGCGGCCAGCGTGCCTGCACAGTGCCGCCCAGTGTCCTGTGAGACGTCAATGTGATGGGCCGCTCAAGGGGGCGGAGTCACACGGAACAGCTCCTCGTGACAGCTAGAAGAGCACGTTGGAGCACAGCAGCAGTGAAGAATGCAGCAAAAATGTAAGTATTAAAAAAATTTAAAAAAATAGTTGGGGTAATAGGCGGAAGGGGAGCCATATTCAAAGGGGGGTGCTGCATTGGGACAACAATTAAATGCAAAATGGGGGTGGCTATACACAAAGGTGGGGGTGGGGGGCTGGGTTTAAATTACATGGATCAGTCATTAACAATTCAAAGGGGGGCATCAATACACAAGGGAGGGGGCTGGCTGGGGACATCACATAAATAAATACACAAGGGTGTTGGGCATAATGTACAAAGGGGGCTGGCTGTGGGCACAAAGCCACATGGGGCAATACAGAAGGGGCATAATGTACAAAGGGGTCTGGCTGGGGGCACAAATCCACATGGGGCAATACACAAGGGTGTGGGGGGAAATACATTAAAACCAAGGGGGGGCTGGCTGGGCATCAATACACAAGGGGGAAAAACAAACAAACAACAAACCATTGTGGAAAGCATTTTGGATGTGGGTGTCAGTGTCGCAGAGCCTGTCCTGGTGTGTGTGTGTGTGTGTGTGTGTTTGGGTGTCGGTGTGGCAGAGCCTGTCCTGGTGTCTGTGTGTTTGGCTTTCTGTGTGGCAGGGCCTGTCATGGTGTGTGTGTGTTTGGGTGTCAGTGTGGCAGAGCCTGTCCTGGTGTGTGTGTCTGGGTGTCGATGTGGCAGAGCCTGTCCTGGTGTGTGTCAGGGCAGGCTGTTTGGGGACAAAATTGGCTCACCCTGGCCTGTTTGGGGACAAAGTTGGCTCACTCTGGACTGTAATTTGTTAATGTTATCTTGGTGCTGGTCGGGATCTATGTGGGCAGTGTGGACACCAGGGCTGGCTTTGGGGGTGTGCATCCTGTGATCTATGCCTGTAATTTAGGGGGTTTTATCTATACCTTTAATGCTTAGTTGTTATGCGATTTCCAGTTGATCTGTACCTGCAAAGCTGGGTTTGTGTGTTATTCTGCTATGCTATGTTTGCATACATTATTTATGTATACCTGCAAATACAGAGTTTGTATTTCTTATTCAGTTGATCTATACATGCACGTGCTGTTTACATGTGTTGTTTATTTGATCTATACCTGAACTACCGGGAGTAAGTAAAACAGAGGTGTGGCTTAGTGAATGAGGGACAAAGGGACTCTGGGGATAATTACAGGCAGGGGCCCAAGGAAATGCCTAGGGTCCAATTTTTCCATATTTACATTTTATTTTGTTACAAAGATTAGCTGTTTTTTAATGTATTAAACATCATTTTTTTTACTCCCAGTCCCATCACATTACATCAATATGCGTTAGAAAATCAGGAAAAGATGGGCATGTATAGTGGGCTGATTCGGTGGCGCAACGGGCCACTTGACTAGACTTGCCCCCCAGGCCTTAGGCTGCCAGCCCTCCCCTGCCACCTACCCTGGCGATCTGCCCCTCATTTTGAAGGGCATCACTGGGACCACCCGATCCGGCCGGTAATGACGCGAAGACGTCACCACGCAACTTTATTGAAAACTGACAATTGTCAGTTAAAGAGGTATGGGGGCATGCTGCTTAGATGCCTGTATCTCAGGCATCTAAGCAGCTACAGACCCCCAACATATACCGTTGGAAAGGTAATCGCCTCACCTTTCCAACGGTATAATGCTTGTGAAAAAAGAATAAAAAGTATTAAGTTAAAAAAATAAAAATGTACAAAAAAAGTAAAAAATATGCTTTGACCCCCAAATTTAATTATCTAAACATAAACTAGTTTAACTTTAAAAAAAAAAAAAAAAAAGTTTAAGTACCGTATTTGCTCGATTATAAGACGAGGTTTTTTCCAGAGCAAATGCTCTGAAAAATACCCCTCGTCTTATAATCGGGGTCGTCTTCTAATCAGACCCCAAAAAAATGTCTGGGGCCATGCTGCTTACCGGTCGCGAGCAGCGTCTCTTCCGTTAGAAGCAGGAGGACAGGAAGCTTGTAGCTTCCTCACAGAACTCTATCTCCCCCTCCCTCCTCTGGGGGCGGGGCCAGAGAAGTTGCTGGTACAGCCGGTCCCCTGCAGAAGTCTTCGAGTGAGAGATCTGCAGTTCAGGTAAGGGGGTGGGGGAGGGTTTTTGGGTAAGTATGTGTGATTAATGTGTGAAGTATGTGTGATTAATGGAATGAATGAGTATTTAAATGTTTGTGAATGTGTGTTTGTGTGTGATAGCATGGATGTGTAAGGGGGGTGGGGGTTGTAGCATGGCATAGGGAGGCTGTAATCCCACTACTATCATCCCCAGGTTCCAGCATGTACTGGCTGCCTTGGCTTGATAGGAGTGTGATTGCTGTTAGCAGCAATCACACTCCTATCAAGCCAAGGCAGCCAGTACATGCTGGGTTAAAAGGCATATCATGGGGCTGAGTGGCATATAGGGGGTTAAAATGCATTTCTGGACCTCCAGAAATGCATTTTAACCCCCTATATGCCACTCAGCCCCATGATATGCCTGTTAACCCCCTATATGCCAGAGTGGCATATAGGGGTATAAGGCATATCATGGGGCAGAGTGGCAAATAGGGGGGTATAAAGCATTTCTGGGGGCAGAGTGGCATAACTGGGGGGGGCAGGTTGGCAAATAAAAGGAAATTTAAAAAATATATTTACATGAATTAATATTTACTGGTAAAACTTTTTTTCCTATAGGGTCGTCTTATATTCAGGCTTTTTGTTTTTTTCCTAAATTAATATTTTGATTTTGGGGGGTCGTCTTATAATCGGGGTCGTCTTATAATCGAGCAAATACGGTATTCTAGCTAAATGATCACTGTGGTAGCCAATGTTACCACAGCGATCATATAGCTATGAAAAAGTCACATTCCCTTTTTAAAAATGGCCGATACTAAATTTTAACCCCATGATCCCTTTGATCATGGGGTTAAATTTAGCCAATGGTAGAGGAAGGCAATTTTTGAAATCCTGATGAACTGCAAATATTATTAGAATCAGCCATTTAGCCTGTGCGGTATGTGAGTAACCATCTCATCGCTGGAGCGCCTTACATTTTTACTGCAAAACTTATTTTTGCTGTAAAAGTGATTTTTTTTCTCCCTTTACTATCATTTCTTTGGGATTGTAAGGGGAAAGAATGGTGTGTGCTTCTGTGAGTGAATGTGTGGAAAGTATGGTGTGTGCTTCTGCGAGTGAATGGAGATATGAAATGCGTGTGAATGGTCAGTAATTAGGGTTGAAGCCTTAACGTGGCATTACTGCTCACGTAAGAAGTTAAATTATGGCACAAAAAGTACATATTTGCAAAAACTACACCCCTTGGCGCATCAAATGAGGGGCTGCATGTGTTTCTAGTACAAACCTGGAGTGCGCAAGACACAAATGAACATGTAGCTATGGTTAGAAAAAACATATTTTCTAGCCAAAGTGACATATTCCATCATTATTTGTGCACTCAACTTTTGTCCTAGAAACAGGGGCGGGCTGGGCCGGGGGGCAATTGCCCCCCAGGCCGCCCTAAATCCGGGCCGGTGGGCCGGACGGACGACCGGCAGACAGGCATTCAATGCGGCTGCGGCCGCAAAGTTAAAAACTAAGCGGCCGCGAGCAGGATTGAATGCGGCCGTCACGCGTAGCTGGCGGGGGAGGGAGGGGGGCGGTCCGCCCCGGCTGCCGCTCATCTGAGGGCTGCCACCATGCCGGCACGCCTCCAGAAACGGTGCGCGCGGCAACTGTGGCTGTGCGCCGGGACTTGATCCCGGCGCACAACACTGAAGCCACGCCCACCGTCTTCCGCGCTCAGTGCACAGGACAGGAAGAAGAAGAAGAAGTAGAAGTAGAAGAGGAAGAGTGGAGAGTGAAAGTGAGAGTGAAAGAAAGAAGAAAAGGTAGGAGAGAGTGGATTAGTAAGTGTGTGAGAGTGATGGGTGTTATGCTGAATGTAAGTGTGTGAGAGTGATGGGTGTTATGCTGAATGTAAGTGTGTGAGAGTGATGGGTGTTATGCTAAATGTAAGTGTGTGAGAGTGATGGGTGTTATGCTAAATGTAAGTGTGTGAGAGTGATGGGTGTTATGCTGAATGTAAGTGTGTGAGAGTGATGGGTGTTATGCTAAATGTACGTGTGTGAGAGTGATGGGTGTTACGCTGAATGTAAGTGTGTGAGAGTGATGGGTGTTATGCTGAATGTAAGTGTGTGAGAGTGATGGGTGTTATGCTAAATGTACGTGTGTGAGAGTGATGGGTGTTACGCTGAATGTAAGTGTGTGAGAGTGATGGGTGTTATGCTAAATGTAAGTGTGTGAGAGTGATGGGTGTTATGCTGAATGTAAGTGTGTGAGAGTGATGGGTGTTATGCTGAATGGTTGTGAATGAGGGTTTCAGATAGCATGGATGTGTAAGTGTTGGGGGATAGCTTGGCATAGGGAGTCCGTAATCACATTCCTTTCATGCCCAGATTCCAGCATGTAGTGGCTGCCTAGGCATGATAGGAGTGTGATTGCTGTTGGTCCAACTTCGGTGTGTTAACACTTTTATTGGACAGAATAATTCAATAACAGTATTAATATATATATATATATATATATATATATATATATATATATATAATTGCAAACAGCAATCACACTCCTATCATGCTAAGTCAGCCAGCACATGCTAGAACCTGGACATGATAGGATTGTGATTGTTGTTATATATATGTGTATATATATATATATATATATGTGTGTGTGTGTGTTAATATTATTGTTGCTTTTTTTGTCTAATTATTTTTTTGTCTAAGTATTTTAAAGGTTTTTTTTGTTTTTTTTTTTCAATTTTGGCCAAGTGAATGCTGAATTTTTAGTTTCAGTCCAGAATTTTCATTTCGGTGCATCCCTACTATATACTATGCCAGTCACTAAAGTGGTAAGGCTACACCACATCAATGTTTGGCTTAGTATATAGTGATAGGGGTTGTCAGTGTCTGGCTCAATGTATAGGCACACATTGACGGTGGTACCGCATAATCCCTAAGTATGTAATGATAACAATTATGCTGTACCCCTGTCAATGTTTGCCTAACCATTGAAACTATGCAGTTTTAAAGTGTGTGTGTGTGGGGGGGGGCACATACAGGATCTGCCACAGGTGCCAAATACTCTAGGTACGCCCCTGCATCATGTGGCTGTCAGACCTAATGGCCATGCCTCAGCTCCTCTTCCCTCGTCTTAAAAGGGGTGTGATGAAGAGCTGAGGCATGCGGTGCCTGCACGCCGGCCACTTTAATTTCATTAGGCGCTGGTGGAGTGACTGCCGCACGACGGCCGCTTTCAATGTCGCTCGCAGCCGCTTTGATGGTGCAATGGGCCAGTTGACTAGACTTGCCCCCCAGGCCTTAGGCTGCCAGCCCTCCCCTGCCTAGAAATAGATGCAGCCCCTCATTTGAAGCTCCAAGGTGTGTAGTTTCTTGAAATGTGTACTTTATGTACCCTAATTTAACTTCCCAGATGTCTAGACCACTTTAACTTCAGATATGGCATATTGGAGAATGTAAGTGTGTGAGAGTGATGGGTGTTATGCTAAACCACTTTAACTTCAGATATGGCATTTTGGAGAATCTTGTTAAAAAATTGTCTTAAAACATTTAGGGGCGATGCCTGCATTTAGACAGCTCTAGACAGCTGGAAAGTTAAATTATGGTACATAAAGTATATATTTTCAGAAACTACACCCCTTGGCGCATCAAATAAGGGGCTGCATGTATTCGTAGCACAAGACTGGAGTGCGCAAGACATAAATGAACTTGTCGCTTTTAATTTCATTTTTTTTTTTATTTTTAGAAGTGTGATATTCACTTATTTGTTGTGCACATCAGATTTGTGATACAAATACAACTAAGACCTCATTTGCTGCAGCTGGGGGTGTAGTGTCTAAAAATATATAGTTTTGTTGGCATATTTTAACATCCCGGACAGCTAGAGCTGTTTAATTGACGGCAGCCATGCATTAAATTTAAAGATGTCTTTTTTGATAGTCTAATAAATTTAACTTTTAGCTATAAAATATTAGAAAAACACAGTCTACTGTTCTCAATTTCTGTTTATTTTAGACCGGTTACCTACTACAAATATTTAGCAACACAGCTTTTGATATTAGAGTTTAGAAAAATAACATTACGAACTAGTTTTTATTGAGTCGGAAGTGAAAAATTACACTTTTTTCCCATTTTTGGCTTTATTTTGCAAACCTAATGAGAGATACACATATAAAAATTGTATATTTGGAATCTGCTGGGTGTGCTGAAAAAAACAATATATGGTTTGTATAGTTTATTCCCAAGAAATTTACTTCTAAACGCGTTTAAACGTGAGATGCACCAAAATGCAGAAAACCAGCTTAGCACCAGGGTGTGAAATGGCTTAGCAGCCAAGGGGTTTAAATCTCCAATAATTAACATGTTACCCAGCTGTTTTTCCTCATCAGTATAAACTTTAGGTGGTTTATAAGATATCCCAACCAGTAGTTGATTTCCTTTTTTTGTGCCCCAAGCTGATATCTACCCATAAAGCTTCCACATTTTCCCCGTCATATTCTACTTGCTTAATATTTGACTTTAGCTCATTGTTGACATGCAAGCATACCTCACCTCACCTTCCCTGCTTTTTCTATCCTTCCTAAATAATGTGTAACCATTTAAGTTAACTGCCCAGTCATGCTTCTCATCCCACCATGTTTCCGTTATGCCTATTATGTCATATTGCTTAGCGTATGCTATTGCCTCTAGCTCCCCTATTTTGTTATTTATGCTCCTTGCATTAGTAAGCATATATTTAATATCATGAGTCTCTTGTATTTTATGTGAATAACTCTGTTCTGATCTTGCCCCTCCCGCATCTCCACCCCTTGTTCTGATCTAAAGACCCACTCCTTTCCGCACTAACTTTATTTTCTAGATTTCTGTATCCCCCTACTACTAGTTTAAAATCTCTCCAACCGTTTAGCCATCCTGTCCCCCAGCACAGCAGACCCTCTTCTGTTTAGGTGCAATCCATCACGGCTATAAAGATTTTATCCAAGCGCAAAATCAGCCCAGTGCTCTAAAAAGCTAAAACCCTCCTTCCTGCACCATGACTTTAGTCACACATAACCTGCCTTTCAACTGTTGTGCATGGCACAGGTAATATTTCTGAGAATACTTCCTTTGAGGTACTTTCCTTCAGTTTACTTCCTAATTCCCTGAAATCATTCTTTAGGACCTTCCATTTTCCACTGACTGTCATTGGTACCATTATGGACCATGATAGCCGGGTCTTCCCCAGCCCCTCCCAAAATTCCATCCACTCTGTCAGCATCAAGCCAGACCCGAGCATCAAAGAGACAGCAAACTGTCTGGTTGAGGCCATCAGAGCGGTAGATTACCCTATCTACTCTCTTAATTATAGAGTCCCCTACCACCACAACCTGTCTGGCCTTTCTTACACTCTCAACTCCACCTGTACTACAGGGGTAGTTCCCGCAGCTGTAAAAAGGAACAGGTTCCTCCAGTACAGCTACCCCTGAGTTCTTCGTGCATACCATAGGTTTTCTAGCATTCTGATTAAAGATTCCTATGATAAGCACGTCCCTTGGTGCTATATAATGGTAGTAAAAATGTGAAACAGGTTAAACGTGATCAAGTTGCTAATTATCCTATGTAAAACTAACAAATCTGATTGGTGGATTCTTACTAATAGGAGGGCTTTACAAATGCTCTAAAAAATACCCCTCGTCTTACCCCTCGTCTCAAATAGAGGTCTGACTATAAGACTAAGATCCAGATCCCCCAAAGCGCTGCAGGGTACCTGGATCCTCCTGTCTTATTCCCCCCCATTCCACCCCCCCCCAAACCTACCGGTGCTTCTGACTCCATGGTGGGTAGTCGGGGCAGCGGGTAGACGTCTACGCGCTTCGCGTAGGCAACTTCCGCTGCAGCCGGAAGGAGGTGCAGGATGGGGTTGGTGCTGCAGTGCATCTTGATAGGTAGGTACAGACAGGCACACAACAGATTGAAAAGCAGGACTGGATGGTAGCAAGACAGGGGAACGGGCAGAGGGCGCGGGTGTCCGCTGCCATACAGTGTATGGTGGATGTTGACGCGCCGGGGAGGGGCCAGACATGGCCCCTGATGCCCATCTCGGTGTTGTTGAATGCCTCAACATCGAGGCATTACAGCAACACCGTTTGGGTGCAGAAAGTGAACGTAGAACCTGTTTGAAGTCATGACAGTGACGTGCACAGACCGTCAACTGTCATCAAGGGGTTAAAAGTCTCCACTTATATTGGACAATTTAGCCAAGCTATGTAAGAGGTACATACATTGCACGTGAGCCCCCACAAAGGTGACAGTATGAAATATACTTAATGATAAACACGCATAAGGGGTACAATTTAATAATCATGCTAAAGAAAGATTTATGTAAATGGTTAATGACTCCCATCTGCTATGGTAACAGAGGGTGTACTGATCTTTTAAGGATACATAATGCCTTCCCACACACTGCAAATCTACCTTTTTATTTAGGATGTTGCTTGCTATTCGGCAAAGCATCAGTAACCCATCCTCCTGTGAAGTCCAGGCCACTCGCAGACGGGTCATTCTTTGCAGTGCGCTTTGATCTGCTTCATCGTGGTAGCGATTCTTTCTGGCTTTTTCTTGTTCACAGGTTTCACCTTAAATTTGGAATGCATGGTATTACTTAATAGATGATGAAAGCATTGCTGACCACAAGTATATAGTTTGTGGGCTACAAAACCTAAAGTATATTGGGTACACTAAATCTAAACATCAAGAAATAAATTTTTGTGAGTTAGCAAAAAACAATGCAGTCTTGGATGCTAAGAATAATTGAGCCACTAAATTATATATGAACAAAATGTATATGTTTCTTACATACATAACCAACTTTGATTATATTAGGAAGAGGGATTTTAAATTATACTGTTCTCAGTATATTCAAGTCTTGTTCCTTTTCTGAAATGGGTTTAAACAAAACATTTTATAATTTAGACTCTTTCAATGTCTGGGATTTATAAAAATATGTTAAATGTTTTTTTTCAATTCACCGTTTATTGCAGGGAAAACATGACATAACACAAAATCACAGTAAAAGCATTATACAGTCAGAGTATATATTGGACATGAGGGATAGGAGGAGACGAGACCTCCTTCACACAAGCGTAATATCTCCGACATATACAAACATGTTCCATAGAAAGTCAGCAGACATATGTGCCACAGTATAGTCGCATTCGATAAACAGTGAGTAGATGCGGATTGTTGCTAGTGACATCAACAAGGAAAGTACCTAGAGTATACAGAAAATCGAAGGATAGTACAGAGGCCCAGACAAGGCACCATGCGTCTCTGTGCTCCAGGTAAGGCGGAGACGGAAGCAACCCACGAATAAACCTAACAAAACGCGGAAGGCAAGAACATACGAAACGAAATAAAAGAAAATAAAATAAAACTAGATGTATTGGACTGACATCGGAAAACCTACATAGTCAGGAGAGGCAAGCATTAGCTCAAGGCCCGAGAGAGACAGGGCTATCGGCTAGGGAGGAGACATAAGCACGCCAGGGATACCACAAGAGCTCGACCGGAATTATTAATCTCCAAGGACAACAGCTGGCTCCAAACACAATGGGATTCCTCTTGAGTAAACCAGTTTCAAGGAATTACACTAGGGGCAAAACATGAGATACAGTCTCCTACAACAAAAGGACTGCAGGAGATAGTATCTGGGCTGGAGACAAGCATGTGTTTCTCCTACAACAAAAGGATTGCAGGAGAAAATATCAACATTCCAGAGACCCACCCTGAATTTGCCCTGAGGACCATCAACTTCACTGTGGGGGTAATCTAACTTCTTGGACAAGAGGGATCTCTACAGGCAGCTGGGGCAGGTACAAGATTGTGCCTTCCTAAGGATGACTGGACAAAATCTCAGAAGATGATTGGCTGGGACAGTTTGGGCATGGTGGCTATTGTTGTGTGAGCAACAAAGAGAAGAGAGAGAAACAAAGAGAAAGAAAGAAGGATAACATCAAGGTGACAGGGACACCCCATCCTTACATACACAGATAGAGTAACTAGCATAGCGTAGTTAGAGGCATAGAGTCTTGTATTTCACTTCTCTGTATTATATATATGTATTTGTTATCTAAATAAACCCATAGTCTTAAGCCACTGGTGTAAATGGAGTTTCATACGACGAGGAATCTGTAGTAGTTAGGAAAGGAAATCCAGACGGGTGAAGGTTATATAAAGGTGCTTTTCTACAGTAGGTACAGTGGGTTGGTATCTACTCATATTCCCCCTGGTACAGGTTACCATATTTCCAAAATATTAGAGACTGTGGAGCCGATATTGTTTGGGATTGGTCCTGTACTTTGCCAACACAGATCATGTTTTGCAAATGTTTTTCCGTGTCTCCCCATTTTTTTAGCTACCCCCAGAAGTATATTATCTCATCACTTGCTGAGGGGATTATCTCTGGCAGATATGCAACCAGGGAGTGACAGCCATTGTTTCAGATTAATGTCAGGCACCCCACCATGGTGCATCCCCAGTTCCACCACTACAGACATTTACCCCGGCTACACCATCCATTTCCCTGGAACTGATTTTGGCCAGTAATAGATAGTGGAGGTTGAGACCCCATTGTATTTTAACCCCTTCCGTACCGGGACGTACCTGGTACTTCCTGGTCACACAACACCATCAGACCGGGACGTACCAGGTACGTCATCCCCCCAAAATGCCCCCACATTGCCACAATCATGGTGATCGCTGGGGTGCTGCTGTCTGCCCGGGTGTCTGGGAAGACCAGCACAGCCACCCAGAGCCCGCCCCTAAACCTTTGATCCCTCCCACGGAGTGATTCTGTAAGCTGAAAACGCGATTGCAGGAAAACCAGTAATCGCGTTTTCAGCTGCCACAGGCAGCTTCAGGGAAGGGGGTTGTGTGTTGATTGGGTCACAACATCCCCCTGCTGCCTGATCGCTCCTCGATTGCGGCATTTTAGGGGTTAATACCTGCTTTGTTGGGGGCTCTGCTGCTGGTGGTCAGACCAGCAACAGCAAAAACGAGCCCCCACAGGCCCTTTGATCAATCCTGTAGGCATGAAAGCCTACAGGAGTGATCAAAGAGACTCCTCCCTGCAATTGCTGGCCAGAGGCAGCTTCAGGGACAGGGGAGAGGGTTCTTCGGTCTCCACATGAGTGTGGAGACCAGCCCCAACCCACCCCTGCTGCCTGATCGCTCCATGAGAGCGACAGTGCAGCGTTAACTCCTTCAATACACATCGTGGCATAACTAGAAACCTCAGGGCCCCGGTGCGAGAATCTGTTAAGGGCCCCCCCAACCCATCTATCCCCTTTCTCACTATCTCCCCTCTCCCTCCCTACCCCCCCTTCTCACGATCTACCCTCTGCCTCCCTACCCCCTTCTCACGATCTACCCTCCCTACCCCCCTTCTCACGATCTACCCTCTCCCTCCCTACCCCCCCTTCTCACGATCTACCCTCTCCCTCCCTACCCCCCCTTCTCACGATCTACCCTCTCCCTCCCTACCCCCCCTTCTCACGATCTACCCTCTCCCTCCCTACCCCCCTTCTCACGATCTACCCTCTCCCTCCCTACCCCCCTCTCACGATCTACCCACTCCCTCCCTACCCCCGCTTTTCACGATCTACCCTCTCCCTCCCTACCCCCTTCTCACGATCTACCCTCTCCCTCCCTACCCCCCCTTCTCACGATCTACCCTCTCCCTCCCTACCCCCTTCTCACAATCTACCCTCTCCCTCCCTACCCCCCTTCTCACGATCTACCCACTCCCTCCCTACCCCCCCTTTGTAGGTCACTTACCGTCAACTCCTGTGTTGGGAGCGTGAGGCGTTTGTCTCGGGTGCCGGCGCTTCACTGCTGAGAAGCGCCGGCACCCGAGACAAACGCCTCACGCTCCCAACACTGCACTCTGGGCAGCGCTGAGGCAGGCGACGGCGGCAGCAGCGGCGGGGAGCAGAGGCATCCTGGATTTCTGTCAGTCAGGGGGGCCCAAGAGTTGCCGAGCGGTCGTTTTCAGCAACCGCTCGGCACCCCTTGGGCCCCCCTGACTGGCAGAACTCCAGGGCCCGGACGCATTCGCGACCCCGGTAGTTCCGCCACTGCTTGTGGGGACTAAATATCAGTCAATGCTGTGCTCCAATGGAGCATCAGCATTGAAAGAATAAAAAAAAAAATTATATATAAAAAAAAGTCCAGGGTTCTTCTAGGTCAAATGCTGTGAGTTTAGTAAGTGGGCTGATGATGATCAGATCACTCCTGGTCAATAGGAGTGATCTGATCATTATGGCAGCCCCTGGATGACCCTACCCTAGAAAGAAAGAGGGGTCATCTAGGGTAATTATGGGAAAAAAAATATAATAAATAATAAAAAAAATACATAATTATTACCTGATCACTTGATTATTGATAGTCTACCCAATCAATGTCAGTGGCCTAAACTTGTCACTAACAAGCCTGAAAACTGTAAAAACTACCCTAGTTGAACACCTTGACTTGTGTACTGCTCATAAACATATACTTTTATGGGATAATTTACAGTGGGGGGGCTTCCACTAAACTTTTTGAAAACTAAAATGCGCATGTTCCAGTTTTGCCCTCATAGCTTCCTCAAAAAATGCATGAACCATGCATGTGAGGCCTTGTTGGAACCGGGGGATGTTGGTGAACACAATTTGGTGTTTGTTTCTGCAGTTGCACATATTCTATACAAAATATAATATGAAATCTAAAGCAACAAATGCAAAAAAAAAAAATATACATATATAAAGATACCTCAAAATTTGGCAGCAACTGGCGATAAAATCCCTGTTTGAAAAGTGTCAAAATGACCTTGACTTATCTACTATTTATAAACATATACTTTTGGGGGGATAATCAGTATCTGTGACAACTATATTTGCCCTATACTGGTCAAAATAGATGAAAATCCTGGCCATGTTGGGTGGTTTCCAAATCAGGACAAGTTAATGAATATATTTTGGATAATTTTTCCCATTGGTTCAATGTGTGTACAATTTGTATATATACAAAACTGTAAAAAAATGCGTTTTTCATCCCCCCCCCTTTTTCTAGTTTATTTCAAACAAAACAATGTACTACCCAGCTTAATATGGTTTCAAATGAAAGCCCTACTTGTGCTAAAAAAAACAATATATGATTTGTGTGGGTGCACTAATTGAGAAAGAGAGAAATTACAGTTGAAGAAAGACACAGCAAAAACACAAAAACGGCTCTGGTCCTTAGTATCAAAATCCCGGTCCTGAAGGGGTTAAATTATTCAGTCATCTGTTTTGGTGCTATTTTCTTTTTTTTTCTTCTGTGTGCTGCAGCTCAGTTAACCCCTTAACGTCCATTGCAGGGTCAGGCACGTCATGCAAAACGGTCACTTAACGACCTATGACGTGCCTGACACGTCATGAGACTTAACCAAGCTTAGAAAGTGATCAACGATCACTTTCTAAGCTTAAACTGTGTTGCTGTAATGCCTCGATGTCGAGGCATTCAGCAACACCAACATGTCTGGCCCCTCCCCTCCCCGGGGCGTCAATGTCCGTTTTAAAAGCGTTTAGGAGGCGTTTGGGGTGTTTGAAAGTGATGTATACTAGGAGCTGTAAATCCATACTTGAAGAGCAATTTTAGCGATAAAAAACACAAAGTTTGACAAAGACTGGTGGTAGAATTAGTGCATGGAAAGAGTTAAAATTCTAGCATTTGAAATACCTTGGGGTGTCTAGTTTTCAAAAATATATGATTTGATGGGGTAGATTGCATTGGCCAGCTTCAAATATACCCGAAATGGCACATGGGGGGAAGAATTACCAGATTTGGAAAAAATGGTTTTGAAATAGCAAAACGCTACTTGTACTTAATGCTCCATAACGTGCAGAAAAAAGCAAAAAAACATAAAAACATTGGGTATTTCTAAACTCAGGACAAATAGTAGAATATATTTAGTAAGTTTTCTCATTAGCTTTTTTGGATGAGTAAAAGATTTTTTGGTTAAAAGTCAGAAAATGTGTTTTTGTTTTACATTTTTCATCATATTTTATTTTTTTATAGAAAATTAGATAATATGATTAAAACAATGGTATCTGAAGAAAGCCCTTCTTGTCCTGAAAAAAAAACATAACTTGTGTGGGTTCACTTAATGAGTGAGGAGAAAATTACATCTAAACACGAACACCGCAAGTGTTAAAACAGCCTCAGTCCCAATGGTACAAAAGGTAAAACACAGCCTGGTCCTTAAGGGGCTAATTGAGGGGAGTGGTTACCTAGTTTCACCTGTGTGGGTTTCTCTATATAAAGGAAAAAAAATAAATAAATAAACACAATTTAAAGATATAAAATTCACCAAAATTGTGACACACAGTGTATAATCCACCAGAAATATAATTGAAAACAATACTTATATCCTCAATTCAGTGGAACTGGCATCCAACCGTTTTCAAATGAAGGCTTGTTGACATATGAAAATCAAAAACAAATAATAATCATAGTGCTTTCTATATTATATCAGTGAAAGACTTACCCCCCAGAATAATATTGCACTCACGTAAGGTTGAGCAAAACAGCTTGCTCAAACTAGACAAGCGTTGTGGGATTCCTCTCCCAAGTTGTATCTCCTCCGTTGTTTACGTCTGAACCGTTTTCTGATCCATACAAACAGCGAAATGCAGATGGGGAGACAGGATATGTATTGCAAAAAGATTTATTTGCAGCAATAAAGTGCAATGTGCTCTTGAATTAAAGTCTCAAAGTATCGGAGTCCTCTTTGTAGCTCCAACCGGCGAGAAACAGCTCCCGGGTATAACGTCAAACACCTAAACGCGTTTCGCCCTATCAGCAGGCTTCTTCAGTAGTGTGATGTTGCTCCAACTCCACCTCCCTTAAATAACTGATTCCATTCAAATTGTGTCTATTCCTGCAGCTCGTTAGGATGTATCACAGGTGTAGCCAAGTCCATATCACAGACTCTTAAGTGAAACAACAATTAGAAAGTAGTTTGTTCCAAAAAAGACACGGGAATCCGATATCAAGTACATCATATATAATATAAATATAAATATTAAAAACATAATCATATTAATTCATATATAATGATTTTACAAGACTGGTTTTAAAAGAGTTTAAATAAAATTTGTTCAAAGAGCATAGAGTTAAATCTAAAGTGCATATTAAATACCATCATACAGATAACAATTGTATAGCAGATAGAGTATTTCAGATTAATTTAAAGTATTATAAATATTTTAAATAATTTTAAATAATCTTAAAATGCACAAATAGATACCCATCATTATTGCCACCAATAAAAATATATAGAAAAGTAGATAAAAACATTTTATTAACATTTTAAAAAAATATATAAAAGTATATTAAATTAATTATGAAATAATTAGTTTTATTAAATATAACGCTAATATTAATATTTATGATGTTAAAAATCCTAAATCAACTTAAAAAATTAAACAAATCAAAATCCTGATTCAAATTTTTTTGGGCTAGGGTTTTAAGGTTATAGACCCATTGCATTTCTATCTGGCCTATTTTCTTCTCGTAATCACCCCCTCTCCAGTCCCTTCTAACTATTTGAATCCCCGTAAAGGTTAAGCATTTTGGATCACTACCATGGAACTCTCTAAAGTGTGACGGTACGGAGTGATCATCTTTTCCTGTTTTAATCGCCCTAACATGCTCGTCCAATCTCTTATGTAATGGACGAATAGTTCTTCCTATACATTGTAGATTGCAGGGGCACTGTAATAGATAGATGACTCCTTTTGTATGGCATGTTATCTTGTGTTTAATATCGTATTCTTTTCCAGTAATGTTAGATTTAAAACTACTGACTGCAGCATTGCTTCTAGTACCGGTACTTTTGCAGGTTGTACAGTGGCCACATCTAAAAAAGCCTTTTTTATCATTTAAAAAACGTTGATTGTCTTTGTTGTTTTTATTCTCTGCCCGTGTAACTAGATGTTAATTCGCAACCTAGATTGGGTGCACCTCTAAAGGTTACTTTAGGTTTTTCTGGGAGTAGTTGTCGTAAATCCTCATCTTTTAATAAAAGAGGCCAATGTCGTCTAATTATTCTTTTAAGGTCCTGATGACATTTGTCATAATTCAAGACTAGAGGTATATCCTCCCTATTGTTCGCCTGTCCTGTTCTTGGTTGCAATAGGTCCTTTTGTTCTATTTTGAATATCTCTTCCAGAGTTTTTTTCTAATAAATCGTTTGGGTAACCTTTTTGTAAAAAATCACTTTTTATTTTATTGGCCTGCTCTTGAAAGACTTCCTCATCTGTACAATTGCGTCTAACTCTTGTAAATTCTCCTTTTGGGATACCGGTTAACCAGGGACTGTAGTGTCCACTGTTGTATAACACATAACTATTAACATCCACTTTTTTAACCCCTTAATGACAATTGCCGGTCCTGGCACGGCACGGAAAAGCATGTGCTTTACGACAATTGACGTGCCAGGACAGGCACGTCTAAAAAGCGTTGCTGAATGCCTCGACCTCGTCCGGAGAGCGGTCACAGCCGCAGCTGCCGGCAATCTTCGCCATCAAGGAAGATGGCCGCCGTCCTGTAACAGGAACCACAAATTTTAAAAGGTCGCTAGATGGTCCAGACCATCTAGAGAACTTTGGCTCCACTTGCAGGTTGAATACAGGTACTGCATTCACCATGCAAGTCAATGGAGCCCAGCTTTCTAATCACAGTGTGATTAGTAAAAATAAATTAAAAAATAAAATAAAATTAATAATAATTAGAAAAAAATAGTAAAAAAACAGTAAAATGTAAAAATCATTTCCCACTGATGTCACTATCAGGGGAACCTCCAAGTTGAAAAAAAATGTTAAAATTTTTTTAAAAAAAAATAATAAAAAAAAAATATATATATAAAAAATATATTTTTGTGAGCAAGTCCTAAAATTAGCATATTAGCTTAAAACAATTCTCGCATGGAAAGAGTTAAAATACTGGCATATTAAATGCCCGTGGGGTGTCTACTTTTAAAAAATGTATGATTTGATAGGGTAAATTGAATGGGCCAGGTTCAACAACGTCCCAATTAACACGGGGGGAAGGATGGCCACACATCTAATTTCCAATTAGAAAAATGCACACGTACCAAATGTGGCCTTTTAGTTCCCCCAAAAAATGACACACCCATGCATGTGGGGTATCACTGCACTCAGGAGATGTTGCTGAACACATTATGGGGTGTCGTGTGACAGCGGCATATATCAGGAGCTGTAAATTCATACATAAAGTAGGTGTGTGTGGGAAAAATACACACACAAAAATATTACTGCAAACTTTGAAAAAATGCTGGTGGTAAAATGTGTGCATGCAAAGAGTTAAAATACCAGCATTTAAAATACCCTGTGGTGTCTAGTTTTGAAAAATATATGGTTTTGTTGGGCACACTGAAATGGCCCGGCTCAAAGATGTACCAAATAGGGCATGGGCAGTGGATCCCCAAATGCCAAAGTTCAACATTGAAAAATGCGCATGCCCCAAATGTGGCCCTTTTGCCCCCAAACAGCCAGGCAAAATCATTCATGTGGGGTATCGCTGCGCTCAGGAGATGTTGCTGAACACATATTGGGGTGTTTTGTGATAGTGACATAAACGAGAACATTTTAATTCATACCTGAAGTAAAATGTGTATGACAAAACAAATGCAAACAAATGACTACCATAAAGTTTGACAAAGACTGGTGGTAGATATGGTGCATGGAGTTATGGTGCATAGAGTTAAAATACTAGCATTTGGAATACCCTGGCCTGTCTAGTTTTCAAAAATATATGACTTGATGGGGTAAATTGCATTGGCCGGGTTCAAAGATGCCCGAAATGGCACAAGGGGGGAAGAATTACCAGATTTGGAAAAAATGGCTTTGAAATAGCAAAACGCTACCTGTACTTATTGCCCCATAATGGGTAGAAAAAAGCAAAAAAACATAAAAACATTGGGTATTTCTAAACTCAGGACAAATAGTAGAATCTATTTAGCAGGTTTTTTCATTACCTTTTATAGATGAGTAAAAGATTTTTCAACTAAAAGTTAGAAACAGTCATTTTTTTCTAAATTTTTCACCATATTTTATAATTTTTTTAATAGTAAATAATATGATACAATCAAAACAATGTCATCTAAAGAAATCCCTTCTTGTCCTGAAAAAAACAATATCTAATGTGTGTGGGTTCAGTAAACGGGAAAGAAAAAAATTACAGCTAAACACAAGCAGCGCAGAAATGTTAAAAAGGCCATTGTCACAAAGGGTACAAAAAGTAAAATCAGCCTTTGTCTCGAAGGGGTTAAAGTGCGTTTTAGTGTAGAGTTGTAGATTATGGATGTAGATTGAAAGGTCTAAAAAAGAGATTTCAGAGGCGCTATATTCGGTAGTAAGGTTAATCCCCCAATTGTTATTGTTGAGGTGAGTCAAAAATAAATTTAGGTCCTCAGTTGTCCCTGACCAGATAAAAAACATATCGTCTATGTAGCGGCGATAGGCAATCAGGTTTGTCTTCCAGTTGTCTTCCAAATGTGGTGAAATTTGCATTACTGGGGGCAAAGCGAGTGCCCATCGCCGACCCACGTTGTTGCAAAAATAAAACTTCTTCAAATATAAAATAATTGTTATGAAGTATCCATTTTATTGCTGAAATTATGAATTCTCCCTGAATTTTTGGAATAGACGTTTCCAAATTCAAGAAAAATTCCACTGCCTCACACCCTTTGTTATGGTCAATATTCGTATATAGAGAAGATACATCACAAGTGACCAATAAATAATTGTCTTTCCGTTCTATCTCCCTTAATAAATTCAATAAACTCATGGTGTCTTTCAAATAGGACTTTGTTTTTATCACCATGGGTTGTAAGCATATGTCTATATATTTGGATAAATTTGCAGAAAGTAACATCTAGTTACACACGGCCAGGGGATAAAATAAACAAAGACAATCAACATTTTGTAAATGATAAAAAAGGCTTTTTTAGATGTGGCCACTGTACAACCTGCAAAAGTACCGGTACTAGAAGCAATGCTGCAGTCAGTAGTTTTAAATCTAACATTACTGGAAAAGAATACGATATTAAACACAAGATAACATGCCATACAAAAGGAGTCATCTATCTATTACAGTGCTCCTGCAATCTACAATATATAGGAAGAACTATTCGTCCATTACATAAGAGATTGGACGAGCATGTTAGGGCGATTAAAACAGGAAAAGATAATCACTCCGTACCGTCACACTTTAGAGAGTTCAATGGTAGTGATCCAAAATGCTTAACCTTTATGGGGATTCAAATAGTTAGAAGGGACTGGAGAGGGGGTGATTACGAGAAGAAAATTGCCCAGATAGAAATGCAATGGGTCTATAACCTTAAAACCCTAGCCCAAAAAAATTTGAATCAGGATTTTGATTTGTTTAATTTTTTAAGTTGATTTAGGATTTTTAACATCATAAATATTAATATTAGCGTTATATTTAATAAAACTAATTATTTCATAATTATTTTAATATACTTTTATATATTTTTTTAAAATGTTAATAAAATGTTTTTATCTACTTTTCTATGTATTTTTATTGGTGGCAATAATGATGGGTATTTGTGCATTTTAAGATTATTTAAAATTATTTAAAATATTTATAATACTTTAAATTAATCTGAAATACTCTATCTGCTATACAATTGTTATCTGTATGATGGTATTTAATATGCACTTTAGATTTAACTCTATGCTCTTTGAACAAATTTTATTTAAACTCTTTTAAAACCAGTCTTCTAAAATCATTACATATGAATTAATGATTATGTTTTTAATATTTATATTATATATGATGTACTTGATATCGGATTCCCGTGTCTTTTTGGGAACAAACTACTTTCTAATTGTTGTTTCACTTAAGAGTCTGTGATATGGACTTGGCTACACCTGTGATACATCCTAACGAGCTGCAGGAATAGACACAATTTGAATGGAATCAGTTATTTAAGGGAGGTGGAGTTGGAGCAACATCACACTACTGAAGAAGCCTGCTGATAGGGCGAAACGCGTTTAGGTGTTTGACGTTATACCCGGGAGCTGTTTCTCGCCGGTTGGAGCTACAAAGAGGACTCCGATACTTTGAGACTTTAATTCAAGAGCACATGGCACTTTATTGCTGCAAATAAATCTTTTTGCAATACATATCCTGTCTCCCCATCTGCATTTCGCTGTTTGTATGGATCAGAAAACGGTTCAGACGTAAACAACGGAGGAGATACAACTTGGGAGAGGAATCCCACAACGCTTGTCTAGTTTGAGCAAGCTGTTTTGCTCAACCTTACGTGAGTGCAATATTATCCTGGGGGGGAAGTCTTTCACTGATATAATATAGAAAGCACTATGATTATTATTTGTTTTTGATTTTCATATGTCAACAAGCCTCCATTTGAAAACGGTTGGATGCCAATTCTACTTAATTGAGGATATAAGTATTGTTTTCAATTATATTTCTGGTGGATTATACACTGTGTGTGTCACAATTTTGGTGAATTTTATATCTTTAAATTGTGTTTATTTATTTATTTATTTTCCTTTTTTTTTTTTCCCTTTTTTGCGCGACACTTTATATATTTATTTCTCTATATAAAGCCCCAACTAACTCAGAGCTTGTTCACTTGAGTTGCTTCTGCTACTCTTTCCAAGTAGGCTATTTCAAGTAGGCGTTGAAAAGAGAAAAAGGGGTTACACAAGGTACAGTATTTATACTGTTATATATTTATTTGGACTGTTTTGTTGAACTATAGTTCTGTACTTTTAACTGTTTATTTTTCACGGGTGTTCTTGTTTAACTGTTAGTTTGTAGATTTCGCATTTATTTCTTTTTACCTATACTTGATTGTGAGTATGGTTATGGGAGTTAGCAAGATTGATGCACATCTTGCCTCATGTATGCATGCTTGGATGAATCTGTCCATGGTCCATACCTCTGTGGCAGGTGTGAGCAAGTGGCTTCTCTGGAAGCTCATATTGGAGATCTGGAGAAGCAAATTGCAACTTTGAGACAGATAGACAATCTTGAAAGGAGTCTGCTGCTCACTGAGCAGAGTGTAGTGGGGGCAGGTAGTGAAGAGGGAGGAGATAAGTCAGCTGGGGAACAGGCATGTAGTTGGGTAACAGTTACACGTGGTAACAGAGGGGGAGGGAAGAGTAAAGGTTTAGCTAGTCCTGACCTTGTGCAGCCTAACAGATATGCCCGCTTGCGTGAAGATGTTGGGTGCATTAGCTCAGGAGTAGCTGTACTGGAGGAAGCTGTTCCTTCTTAGAGCCGAGGGAACAGCCCCTCTAGTATGAGTGGGGTTGAGAGCGTAAGAAAGGCTAGACAGGTTGTGGTGATAGAGGACTCTATAATTAAGAGGGTAATCTGCCGCTCTGATAGGTTCAACCGGATGCTCGGGTCCGGCATGTTGCTGACAGAGTGAATGGTACCAATGACAAAGTCAGTGGAAAATGGAAGGTCCTAAAGAATAATTTCAGGGAATTAGGAGATAAACTGAAGGAAAGGACCTTGTGCCACGCGCAACAGTAGAAAGGCAGCGGGAGATCAGGGAGGTAAATGCGTGGCTAAAGTCATGGTGTAGGAAGGAGGGTTTTGGCTTTCTAGAGCACTGGGCTGATTTTGTACTTGGGTACAATCTTTATAGCAGTGATGGATTACACCTAAACGGAAGAGGGTCTGTTGTGCTAGGGGAGAGGATGGCTAGAAGGCTGGAGGTGTGGGGGGACTGAGATATTGAAAATGGAGATAGCACAGAAAGGAGAGGGGCTTCAGATCAGAACAAGGGGGGGTGGAGATGGGGGAGGGGCAAAATCAGAACAGAGGAGGTATCTATTAATAAAAATTCTCATAAAATTCAAGAGACTCAGGATAATATTAAATATAATATACACTAAGCAATATGATATAATAGGCATAACAGAAACATGGTGGGATGAGACCCATGACTGGGCAGTTAACTTAAATGGTTACATGTTATATAGGAAGGATAGAAAAAGCAGGAAGGGAGGTGGAGTATGCTAGTATGTTAACAACACGCTAAATTCAAATATTAAGCATCTTGAATGCGACAAGAGAAATGTGGAAGCTTCATGGGTAAATATCAACATGGGGCAAAAAAACCTGAAATGAACTACTGGTTGGGATATGTTATAAGCCACCTAATGTTAATAATGATGAGGAAGAGCAGCTGTTACAGCAAACTGAGAAAGCCACACATCTGGGTAACACGTTAATTATTGGAGATTTTAATTTCCCGGACATAAATTGGGACAGAGGGACTAGTAGTTCTGCAAGGGGATTCAGGTTTTTGAACCTGTTAAATGACACCTTCAGGTCACAACTGGTACAAGCACCAACTAGAAAGGATTGTTGTCTGGATCTGGTGATAGACAAAAGATCAACATTGTTTGTTAACACTCAAGTGGGGGAGCATTTGGGTAATAGTGATCACAATATGGTGTCTTGAAATAAACTCAAAAAAGAAATTGCCCATGCGGAATACTAAAACATATAATTTTAAGAAGGCCAGTTTCAATAAGATAAGGGCAGCCTTAAAACTTATTGACTGGCATAAACTCTTCAGGGATAAAAACACTGAGGAGAAATTGATTATTTTCAAACAAATATTAGCAGGGTACACTTCTCAGTATGTACCAATTGGAAATAAATATAAAAGAAACAAATCGAAACCAATGTGGCTTAGTGGGGACGTTAAGCAGAAAATTAAAAATAAGAAAATGGCTTTTACGGCATTTAAAATCAGACAAATCAGAGGCATCCTATATAAGATATAAGGAAGCCAATAAAGCATGCAAAAAGGTGATTAGATGGGCTAAACTAGAAAACGAGAGAGTGATAGCCAAAGAGAGCAAAACTAACCCCAAAAAATTCTGAGATGGGAGTGTTGGTTAAGGAGGACCAGGAAAAATCAGAAACTTTAAATAACAATTTTTCCTCAGTATATATTAAGGAGGAACCTATGGCAATGGATATACATAGGACTACTGAAAAAAAAATGCAGTAAAACTGTGATTGGATGGCTCAGGACAAGGTGCTGCAGCAACTAAAGAAAGTTAATGTTAACAAAGCTCCGGGGCCTGACGGTATTACATAGTTAGTTACATAGTTACCGTATTTGATCGATTATAAGACGACCCTGATTATAAGACGACCCCCCAAATCTGAATATTAAATTAGGAAAAAAAGAAAAAGCCTGAATATAAGACGACCCTATAGGAAAAAAGTTTTACCAGTAAATGTTAATTCATCTAAACTATTTTTTTTTAATAAAAGCTATGATTGAGAAAAATATTTTGGTTTTATTTCCTTCTATTTTCCAACCTGCCCCCCAGTTATGCACATCTGCCCCAGAAATGCCTTATACCCCCTATATGCCACTGTGCCCCATGATATGCCTTTTAACCTTCTAAATGCCACTCTGCCTCCAGAAATGCCTTATACCCCTATATGCCACTCTGGCATTTAGAGGGTTAAAAGGCATAATATGGGGAAGAGTGGCATATAGGGAGGTTTAAGGCATTCAGGAGGCAGAGTGGCGTATAGAGGGTTAAAAAGGCATTTATGGAGGCAGAGTGGCATTAAGGGGGTTAAAAGGCATTTCACAGAGCACTCTGCCTCCAGAAATGCCTTATGCCCCCCATTTAACACTCCCCCGCCCCCCTCCCAACTTACCGGTGCTTCTGACTTCCCTGTCATGTAGCCGGGGCGGCATGTAGATCCCACGCACTTACGCTGCAGCCGGAAGGAGGCGTGGCTAGCAGCGGGGGTTGTCTGCGTCCATCGCGCAGACCTTCCCCGACTGTCTGATCCCTGACAGCTGGGGAAGGTCTGCGTGATGGACGCAGACAACCCCCGCTGCTAGCCACGCCTCCTTCCTGCTGCAGCGGAAGTTGTCTACGCAAATCGCGTCCATCAAGTTCAGCCTTTCCTATATCTGTTAATTTGTTGCTGTTGATCCAAAAGAAAGCAAAAAAACCCCCCTGATTTCGCTCTTTCCAATTTTGCACTAAACCAGGGGAAAAAATTCCCTCCTAACCCCAAAATCGCAGTCAGATTTCTCCTTGGATCAATAAGCTGTTTCCCCATAATTAAAGATTATATCCCCGAATATTATGTTTTTCCATGATCCATCCAGTTGCAGTTTAAACATCTGTACAGACTCCGATAAAACTACATAAAATTCCACACCCTTATTGTCCTTTCTGTAAAAAACCCTTTCCTCTGCTTTAGTCTAAATCTCCTTTCTTCCAGTCTGAACGCATGACCACGTGTCCTATGCATAGTCCTGTTTATGAACAGATTTCCACACAATGGTTTGTATTGGCCCCAAATATATTTATATAATGTTATCATATCCCCTATGAGGCGCCGTTTTTCTAAACTAAACAGATTTAAATTAGTTAACCTTTCTTCATAACTATATTGCTCAATTTCTTTTATTAATTTTGTAGCCTGCCTCTGCACCCTTTCTAGTGCTATGATATCCTTCTTTAGAATAGGTGCCCAAAATTGCACAGCACATTCAATGCGGCCTTACCACTGATTTATACAGAGGCAAAATTATATCTTTATCCCGCGACTTGAATACACTAAAATACCTTACTGGCCTTAGCAACCGCAGACTGACATTGCACATTGTTGCCTAGTTTGTTGTCTATAACAATTCCCAAATCCTTCTCATTTGTCGTTACCCCTAATTCACTACCGTTTAGGGTGTAGGTTGCTTGTGCATTCGCTACCCCGAAGTGCATTACTTTACATTTATCTACATTGAATTTCATCTGCCATATGTGTGCCCAGTCCCCCAGTCTATCTAGATTCCTCTGCAGCACAGTAATATCCTGCTCGCCCTGTATAACTTTACCTAGTTTAGTGTCATCTGCAAACACAGAAACATGACTTTCAACACCTACTGCCAGGTCATTTATAAATATGTTGAATAAAATTGGTCCCAGAACAGAACCCTGAGGGACACCACTTACCACTTTTGACCAGCTTGAAAATTTACCATTTATAACAACTCTCTGTTCTCTATCTCTAAGCCAATGTTCTATCCAAGAACAAGAATTTGCATCTAGACCAATTTCCTTCAGTTTGAATACCAACCTATTGTGTGGAACCGTGTCAAACGCCTTGGCAAAATCCAAGTAGATTACATCCACTGCAACACCCTGATCGACACTTCTACTTACTTCTTCATAGAATACAATTAAATTAGTTTGACAGGATCTATGTTTCATAAAACCATGCTGATTTTTGCTAATACCGTATTTGCTCGATTATAAGACGACCCTGATTATAAGACGACCCCCCAAAATCTGAATATTAACTTAGGAAAAAAAGAAAAAGCCTGAATATAAGACGACCCCAAAGGAAAAAAGTTTTACCAGTAAATGTTAATTCATGTAAACTATTTTTTTTAACAAAAGCTATGATTGAGAAAAATATTTTTTTTTGTTTTTATTTCTTGTATTTTCCAACCTGTCCCCCAGTTACGCACATCTGCCCCCAGGCTTGCCACTCCAATATGGCACTGTGGCCCATGATATGCCTTTTAACCCTCTATATGCCACTGTGCCCCATGGTATGCCTTTTGACCCCCTATGTGCCACTCTGCCTCCAGAAATGCCTTATACCCCTATATCCCATTCTGGCATTTAGGGGCTTAAAATGCATATTATGGGGCAGAGTGGCATATAGGGAGGTATAAGGCATTTCAGGAGGCAGAGTGGCATTAAGGGAGTTAAAAGGCATTGTATAGAGCACTGCCTCCAGAAATGCCTTATACCCCTATATGCCACTCTGGCATTTAGGGGGTGAAAAGGCATATTATGGGGCAAAGTGCCATTATAGGGAGGTATAAGGCATTTCAGGAGGCAGAGTGCTCTATTAAATGCCCCCTTAACGCCACTCCAGAAATGCCCTATGCCCCCATTTAACACACACACACCCTATACCCCCATTTAACTAACATACACACACACACACACACACACACACTCTCTCTCTCACCCCTCTCAGCCCTCTCTTACCGGTGCTTCCAGCCGGGGCAGCGGGTTGACCTCGCCTTCCGCTAGAGCCGGAAGGAGGTGGAGTTGGCAGCGGGGGTTTGTATGCGTCCGTCGCGTATACTTTCCCCGGCACCGGTGCGGGGAGCTCTGATCTCTGACAGTCGGGGAAGGTCTACGCGACGGACGCAGACAACCCCCGCTGCTAGCCACACCTCCTTCCGGCTGCAGCGGACGTTGTCTACGCGGATCGCGTAGACGTCAACCCGCTGCCCCGGCAACACAGCAGGAAGCACCGGTAAGTGTGTGTATGATGGGGGGTGGTGAGACAGGAGGATCCAGGTCCCCTGCAGCGGTGCGGGGGATCTGGATCTTAGTCTCCTAATCAGACCTCTATTTGAGGTCTGATTAGAAGACGACCCCGATTAGAAGACGAGGGGTATTTTTCAGAGCATTTGCTCTAAAAAAACACCTCGTCTTATAATCGAGCAAATACGGTAATACTGTTCTTTTCAAGGAATTCTTGAATATTATCCCTAAACAGCCCTTCAAATACTTTCCCAGCCACGGAAGTTAAGCTCACAGGTCTATAATTTCCGGGCACAGAGTTTGAACCCTTTTTGAAAATAGGAACCACATCTGCATATGGAGCTCATTTTGTGAGTTAAACCATTTTTGTTTTTTTACTACACTTGCCTTTACAGTTTTACACTGTGTTGATTTCTGTCTTTTGCAGTAATCTTTGAATACACAGATGATATTTATCTTATTTCCAGCCATTCATTTTTTTTTAAGTGCATGTTTTCAAGCTCTATTAGGTGTTATATTTTGTAATGTTATTTGTCTTATTTTTCTTTTCTTTTTTATATAGAATGTGTGCTCTATTTTCACTCTTGCAGCAGAATTTCAATTTTCTGTATTTGGCCAATTCTTATTCATTATAATTCTCATCATTGTAAGACTAATTCCTGCTATCAGGTGTTTCCCATTGTACTCTGTACTTTAGTCTACTAATATCATATATTTAGAAATGTTTTCAAAAAGAAACAGTAGTGTAAGCCAACATCTTAAATATTTGCATTTTCACTTCATAGATAACAGTGGTGCTGCAATAACTAGTAAAGCCAAATTTCCTTACTGGAGTTTCTCGTTTTTAGAATAGGAGATCTTTGCAACCCATGAATGTTTTGTTCATAATGGTTTTACACACAAAATCTTGTGAAAAATCAATGCATAAGGGCATTAGAATTACATTTACATAACAGCTGAAACAGTTTACTTACTTTTTTTTTTCTTAATTTTCTGTTTTTTCCCAACATCTTTACTAGGCCTCTTTCTCTTTTGGTTTTTTCCACCACACACACGCTTACTACGATGTGCTGTAGCTTCTTTTACTATCTGAACAAATTCACTCTTTTCTGTCAGATTTATGTTTCCAAATACACTTCTCTCGTTACCTTTAAGAAAAACAAACACTTTAATTCAAATCTTTCATTTTTCCCATATCTTATATTTCAAAGCTCTGTACACTTATTTCATGTATGTAGTTATGTTTAAAGAATATCTAATATATGTATTAAAGAAATCTGGTGTACCGCTGGATCTTATTGCAGATGATGAGAACAGGAAATTATTATTGCTCTCATGTTGTTGATTAGCAAAGGAAACTTTTGTGAGAGTGGGAGAGGAAGAGGTAGATAACTCCAGAGCAGGAAAATGATCATATAATTTTAGCTGTGCCACATGGAAGTCTATTCACCAAAGTATGAGTTTGCTAACTATACAAGGTGGAAACAAACTTGCATATTATCGAAAGTGATATAAAAAAATCCAGATAAAATACCCAATCCATTCCTCTACTTTAATCTTATTCTGTTGTAAATTGGTTTGGGTGACCTCTGTCCTCTCAGGAGCTATTACCGAGGCTCAAAATTAAAATAAAAAAAATTAAAAAAAATATAAATAAAAAAAGATTATAAAAAAAAAAATATTAAAAAACCTTACTTCCCATTGCCCTAGCATAACATCTAGCCAGTATAACCCTCCTGCCCCCGTTCACAACCCCCAAACCCGTTAAGCCATAGACATAAAAAGTATACAAAATTGTACACCTTATAGTATGCTCCTTGGTGCTGGGAAAGTCTGGAAAATCTATATAAATTAGGTATTTCTGAAATCAGGACACCTGAATTGATAAACTTGGAGGGGATTTTCCATCATTTTACCTAATTTTGTGAGGATTCAGAGGGGAAATGTAAAAATAAATTAGGTTTTTTTCTAATCTTCGCTAGTTTTTACTACATTTCTCATTGTAATTTTCTGTGGCTATATGAGTCTATGTTTTACAACAATAAACTGTTCATTCCTGCTATACTCAGTTCAACGTAGTTGTGTCTACGTATTGGGTACACATAGCAGGGTTCCAAGGTGCGCATGCTGACTGGTGCTGGAAGTGATTCCGGGGACAACAGGAGGATATATGTGGGTGATCTCTGGGTGTTACTACAGCTCTCTTGGTGAACCCGTTACATGCATCATGGATGTGCAGCCAACAAATCTGCAGCAACTACATGATGCCATCATGTCTATATGGACCAAAATTTCTGAGGAATGTTTCCAGCAGATTTTAGAAAGTATGCCAAGAAGAATGAAGGCAGTTCTGAAGGCAAAAGGGGGTCCAACCCGGTACTAGAAAGGAGTACCTAATAAAGTGGCTAGTGAGTGTGTATACACACATACCCGATATAAATATACATATTAGAAACCCTATATACATATGTCACGGTACACGGTATGTCACGGTACATGTTGCTTAACACAAACTTGTCTTGATCCAAGTAAACGCATTGCACAAAAATAATTAATGTAACCATACATGTACAAAAAATGGTAATATAGACCCCCCACACACACACAAAAAAACCCAGTGTTTTACCATTGTGTAATTTTGCATTATTTCTTAATATTTACTGCTCACTAAAATTTGTTCATCTGTCTGCAGTACATAGGATTGCTCAACATAATAGAATAAAACATGAAAGATCGGTAAAGATTGAAATGTTACCTCCAGGTCCAAGGGGTAAAGTTTGTTTATTTAGGAAAGTCTGGAGTCTAAGGGTGAAACCATTATCGTGTACAGAGGTATCCTAAAAAGAATCAAAATAACAAAACATAAAGCGTTTAAAACATGCATAAATGAGAACCAATACATTGAAGGTATTACTTATTACGCAGGCATTACTGAAACGATTAGAATCATGCAATTTTGATAACTAATCAAAAGTCCTTGATATCCTTATTTCTTAAAAATGAATGTTACTCTCCAAGATATAGTTGGTGCAGAACTACAGGGCTATCTTAACCCCTTAAGGACAATAGGGGTTCTTACTCGTAGTATATTGTGGGACAATGGCTCTTTTAAAATTTTTCAGTGTTGCTGTTTAGCTGTGATTTTCTTTTCTCTCATTTCATGCTCCCACACATATTATACATTGTTTTTTTTTTAAGGACTAACAGGGCTTTCTTTAGATTAATTTTATCATATCATCTAATTTACTATATAAAAAAAGATTAAATATGGGTATTTTTTGTTAAAAAAATACTTTTTCTCACTTTTTAAACAAAAAGCTTTTACTCATCTGCAAAAACTAATGAAAAAACCTGCTAAATAGATTCTACTATATGTCCCAAGTTTAGAAATAACCAATGTTTTTTTTGCTTTTTTCTGCATGTTATGGGGCAATAAGTACAGGTAGCATTTTGCTATTTCAAAACCATTTTTTCCAAATCTGGTAATTCTTCCCCCCATGTGCCATTTCAGGCATCTTTTGAAGCCGGCCAATGCAATTTACCCCATCAAGTCATATATTTTTAAAACCTAGACACCCCAAGGTATTTGAAATGCTGGTATTTTAACCCTTTCCATGCAGATTTTACCACCAGCCTTTATGAAACTTTATGGTAGTAATTTTTTTTTCAAAAAAATTTCCACACACGTTGTACTTCAGGTATGAATTTATCACTCCTGGTATATGTCCGTGTCAAACAACACCCCAATATGTGTTCAGTAACATCTCCTGAGCGCAGTGATACCCCACATGCATGGGTTTTTAGGGTTATTTGGGAGGTAAAAGGCTGCCTTTGTGAGGTATTTTTTTTGCCATTTAGACATCTGATCCTACTGCTCCCATGTCCCATATTCGGGACATCTTTGAACCCGGCCAATTCAATCTACCCCATCAACTCATGCATTTTTTAATACTAGACACCCTATGGGCATTTGTAATGCCAATATTTTAACTCTTTCCATGCTGGAATTTTTGTGAAGATAAAGAATTGTAGGACTTGCTTATTAACTTTTTTTTTGTAAATATTGGTATAGGCAATTTTTATTGTATTTTTCAAACAACAGAGGGAGGGATACAGAAGAAAAAAGGGAGGGGGGCATAGGTAGCATCACAGTAGGTTACAGGAGTAGTTCCCAGCATGCCAACGCGTAACAAAAGAAGGGCAATAATGAAACGCAATGACAATATCACACAAAATGACATATGCAATACCAACGGATCAGGGGACCAGGCACATGTCTAGCAAAGAGAGGACACAACAATGAGGAGTCCAAAGGCACACAGGTGAATGGTGACGCATGTTCTAGAACAGCAGAGCAGGTGGACACCATGCAGTAGCGCCGCCCGGCCGCGTTCTGTGGTCTTCTATACTGAAGATTTCCCATATATTTTAAAATGCAGCCTTTGAAATGATGTGATCAGGTGCACTGTATCTCTTAGCTTCTTTTTTATATTATATTTATTTTTCCTATTATATCTTTATTTTTAATTATTTTTATTCTTATGTACTATTGTTTTCTGGGGGGATGCAGAGATGTGAAAGCACCTGATTGCTCTAATGTTCAGTGTGTATATACCGTATTTGCTCAATTATAAAAGACTACCATGATTATAAGACGACCCCCCAAAACTTGAACATTACCGTATTTGCTCGATTATAAGACGAGGTTTTTTTCAGAGCAAATGCTCTGAAAAATACCCCTCGTCTTATAATCGGGGTCATCTTATAAATCAGACCTCAAATAGGTCTGACTATGAGACGACTAAGATCCAGATCCTCCGCAGCTGCAGGGGACCTGGATCCTCCTGTCTCCCCCCCGCCCCACTTACCGGTACTTCTGAGTCCCCGGTGTGTAGCTGGGGCAGCGTGTAGATGTCTACGCGATTCGCGTAGACAACTTCCGTTGCAGCAGGAAGGAGGTGTGGCTAGCAGCGGGGGTTTTCTGCGTCCATCGCACCGGTGTGGGGAACTCTGATCTCTGACAGCCGGGGAAGGTCTGCGCGATGGACGCAGAAAACCCCCGCTGCTAGCCACACCTCCTTCCTGCTGCAACGGAAGTTGTCTACGCGAATCGTATAATCTTATAAATACGGTAATTTAGGGGGGGAAAAAGAAAAAGCCTCAATATAAGACTATAGGAAAAAAGTGTCACATGTAAACTATTTTAATAAAAACTATGATTGAGAAAACTACTCAATACTTACCTTCTCCGGTGTCCAGTGTCCGGTGCCATGAATGCCCGCGTCCAGTGGGTACTCGCGACTTACTCCTCCTGATGCCTCCTCTCCAAAGGGTGGGCGATACGGGCGCAAACACGCCACACCCCCCTCTTTACACCATACCTCCATGGAGACGACGTGATGCGCACAGCACTATGTCATTGGCTGGGGCGGGGCTTGGGAGCGCGGCAAGTTTAGTAAATCAGTGCTCGGTTGTTCTGGCTGGGCTGCTACTTAGTAGTTTATTACATTACTTCTTGCTGATATATTTGCCTGTTCCGTATTATTCTGACTTCTCCATTCCTGACACGGCTTGTTTGACCATTCTAATGGATAGTATATCTGTTACCACTGCTGCTTTTCCTTGCCATTCCAGGTGGCACATGAGAAGAGAAGGCTCCGCCTACCAGGTAGGGCAGGAAATACTATAAAAAAAAGGAGACCTCCCCCTTCCTCCCCAGTGTTGTTTCCTGCCCTACTCATGTAGCGGTTAGGCTGAAGCTTACCTTTCCTTCCTTTTTTGTTTTCTCGGAGCCCCGGGGGCGTCCTTTTCTGATACCCGGCAGCAGTCCCGTGTGGATCCAGGGTTCGTGCGGCAGCCTTGGAGGCTGCAACTCCACGTGTATCGCGGCAACGCAGACGAGGCTCAGCCCTCGTTCGGCTCTGCCCACAGCCCAGGGGAATTCTCAGAGTGTGGCACGGCAGGAGGAGATCTCTAACCGGCTGTGCCGGTTTTCTCGGCACACGTTCAGATCTCCAATCGGCTTCACTTCCGGTGCAGCGACCCGGGGTCACGAGAGGTCAATTGGCTGGGAATTTCCGTATGTGAGACTTCCGGCCCTGGGCACCTAAATGCCTCTGTATAAAATACCAGAATGGGTAAGATCTCTCCTTGCTGTTGGTTTCTGTGCTGTAGTATTGCATCTACCTCTCTGCTATTGTGCCTGCCTGTGCCTGAGGATGGTTTACTGCCATTTCAAGTAGGTGTTGCCCTCTTTGCTTAGAAGAAGTTTACGTTGCCTATGCCATTGTTTTCTGCAGTTACAGCTTGTGTTTTTTCTCCTCAGTCATGTCAGATAAAAATCAGGATATCCCTCCTGAAGCCTCCCCACATAGGAAATCTGTGGGAAAGTCGAAACACAAAGCCTGCTTATCCTGCAAAAAGACCCTGCATGACCCTTCGGCCAAAACGTGCAACTCCTGCTCTCGGCCTAAAGAAGTTTCCACGACGGAATTTACCTCCTGGTTGAAGGGGGAACTTCAGTCTACCTTTGACTGTTTTCGAGCCATGGCAAGCTCCTCTCAGGCACCTGTACCCCAGCAACAACCTTACCAGCAGGGTCCACCAAATTATCTCCCAGATAACCCGGAAGATCATTCGGCTCCTTTTTCTGAATATGACTACCAGTCGAATGACCCACAGTCTTCTGATGAGGACAGGGAAATTAAAGAAGAAACCTTTTTCTTTCCATTCGAAGAAACAGGGAAACTCATCTCTGCAGTCAGATCTACTCTGAATCTACAGGAGGACATACCAGTTGCAGAACCAGATCCTTTTCAGGGTCACTCTAGGAAACCGCAGACCTTTCCAGTCCACGATTCTCTTTCTGCCATTATCACAGAGCAGTGGAAATTTCCTGACAGGAGATTCTTCACATCCTCCAGAACCAGGAAGCTTTTTCCTTTCGATAATAAGAATTCTAAGGCCTGGGAAGTCCCGAAAGTCGACACCGCAGTAACCAAGGCCACGAAAAAAACAGCCATTCCGTTGGAAGACGTGTCCCATTTCAAAGACCCCATGGACCGGAGGGCTGAGAATGCCGCCATAAGGTCTTTTGAAGCAGCAGCGGCGAATTTTCGTCCAGCGATTGCTATGGCATCAACTTCTAGAGTCATTAAAATCTGGCTCCAACAGGCGGTGGAAGACCTTGCAGCTATTCCAGGGACTGAGCAGGTCGCTAGAAACCTGTCCGACACCTGCTTAGCAGTTGATTTCATCTCCGATGCCTCCATTGAATCAGTCCGTACATCTGCTAAAGCCACTGCGCTTTCAGCGGTTTCTAGGCGAGCACTCTGGCTTAAGTCATGGTCTGCAGATAATGCCTCTAAACACAAGCTGTGCAGCATTCCGTTCCAGGGGAGCCACCTCTTCGGCAGCGATCTCGACACGATCCTAGAATCCACCACGGGGGACAAGAACTGGTTACCTCAGAGGAAAGGACCACCTCGTTTCAGATCGAATTATTACAGAGCTCCAAGAGACAGAGTCCTACAGGCCCTCAACCTCCAATCAGGACTACCAGTCCTTTCGGGGTAAACCCTACGCAAGAGGGAGATTCCAAAGAGGAAGAGGCAGGGACAGTAAAGCAGGAAGGTTCTGACGCCAGCAGGCTTCAGGTAGGGGGCAGGTTGACCGGTTTCATTCATGCCTGGGAAGAGATCACCTCAGACCCCTGGGTCCTTCCCATCATAGAACAAGGCTATGCTCTGGAGCTTACTCACCTACCTGCCCGGAAATTCCTGCTGTCCATGCCCCCTGCAGATCCTTGGATCCTTGAGGTTCTCCCTAAAGTTGTCTCACCTTTCCATTCGGATCAGGAGATCATCTTACCTACGTTATGTCCGGATCCCAAGAATCCCATGGAGTTGGAACTCCACTCGCTAGACCTGCGGAGATGTATCCTGTCTTATCTCTCGCGTACGTCCGCCTGGAAGAAATCCAACGTACTCTTCCTGTCCTTTGCGGGGACCCGCAAGGGCAGAGCAGTGTCCAGGGCTTCCATAAGCCGCTGGCTTAAGGACGCAATCACCTTATGTTACATCTCCACGGGAAGAGTGCCTTCCTCCGGCCTGAAGGCACACTCGACCAGATCCGTCTCGACATCCTAGGCTGAACTCTCCGGGGTGAATCCGTCTCTCATTTGCAAGGCAGCGACCTGGAGGTCGATTCATACGTTCGTAAGGCACTACAGGCTGAACCTTCATCTCTCTGACGAGTCTCAATTTGGTCGTCGTGTCCTGCAGACTGGAATCCTTCCCTCCCTATCACGCTAAATCTTCTCATGTGCCACCTGGAATGGCAAGGAAAGTGAGAATTCTTACCTGGGAATTCCTTTTCCTTGTCCATTTCCAAGGTGACACACTTACTCCCACCCATTAAATTCACTTTTGCTTGTCTATTATTTGTCTTTCTTTTTAACCACACTGGGGAGGAAGGGGGAGGTCTCTTTTTTATAGTATTTTCCTGCCCTACCTGGTAGGCGGAGCCTTCTCTTCTCATGTGCCACCTTGGGAATGGCCTCCCTGACATGCATTTTAACCCCCTATATGCCACTTCATTGAACCCCATCCCATGCCACTCTTAACCCCCTCCCTGCCAGTGTATCTCTTTAGTTGTGACTCATGTTCAGACTCCCTAGTGTCTAGTGGGGCAGCCGGTGGAGGTCTGTGCGATGCAGACCTCCACTGCTGGTGGCCAGTACTTCTATGGCGGAGCGCCGGCATCACATGACCTTCCCATGCTCCACCATAGATGCCTCGGCGAAAGTGCCGGGAGCAGCGGAGGTTGTCTGTGCGCATCCCGCAAAACGTTCACCGACTGCGGGATGCGGACAAACAACCTCCGCTGCTGCAGGCGCCCCGTCATAGAAGCCACCAGAGGAATTGACGGCAGCAGCAGAGGCTGCCAGAGAGGAGGATCAGGGTCCCCTGCAAGAGGGTCTGAGGTGCTAGGGGATAGAAAGGTTGGAGTATTTAAACTAGGTAACAGAGCTTGCCAACAGAGCTTGCAAAAGAGCTATTAGACTGGCTAAATTTATCAAGAAGAAGATAATAGCCAAGAAGAGCAAAACAAATCCCAAAATATTTTTAAGTACATTGATGCCACAAAATTTAGGAGTGACAATGTAGGTGTTCTGAAATCTGTGAATGGTTAGTTAATTAGTGAGGATCGGGGAAAGGCAGCAATACTACATGCCTTTTTTTCCTCCATGTATAAAAAAAAGAGTCACTAGCTGCTTATTGGATATTCAGCACTACAGAAACCTTCATTCAATCATGGGAATGGCTGACTCAAGATAATTGTTTAAAAACTTTAAGTAAACTTAAAGTAGACAAGGTTTCAGGACCAGATGGGATACACCCAAGGATACTATGGGAAGTCAGTCAAGAAATTGCCAGACCACTGTTCTTGATTTTCAAAGATTCTTTCAAGTCGGGAATTGTACCAAAGGACTGGCGTAAAGCAGATGTGGTTCCCATCAGCATAGTGGCAGCATATCTATTCCACTTAGGTTTTTTTTTTTCTTTTCTAAGAATCAAAATTTTTCTTTTAGGCCTATAATCGAGCCAATACGGTATCTACATCTACATACACACACACACACACACATCTACATCCACAAACACATTGTCACACAAGGTTTGGGAAATACAGGTGATGAACCCAGTAAGCAGATATGGCACTGGTAACTAACTCAGGGAGCTAAGAATAATCAGGCAAGCCGGGTCAGGAGTGGAGAAGGCAGCAAAGTCAGGAACAAGCTTAAATCAGCAACGGAGAGAATAGTCAGACGATCCGGGTCAGGAGTAGAGAAAGCAGCGAAGTCAGGGAGAAGGCAGCGAAGTCAGGAACAAGCTTAAATCAGATATAGTCAGGAACTGCACTAGGAACTGCTCAGCTAGAACAATAACAGAGCACTGAATGGCAGTCAGTGCTCAGCTTTTGAATCTGCCGCTTCTCCCAAGCTCCGCCCCCAACAGGTGACGTAACGCTGTGCACGTTACATCGCCTCCAGGGAGGCGTACTACAAAAGAGGGGGCGTAGTTCGCCCGCTCGCATACCGCCCATCACTTGCGACGGGGATGCTCCTGAGGACCTGCCACGAGTATCAGCTGGATGCTGGCACCCCTAAGCAAGGTCCAGAGCCGGACGACGATGACACTGGGAGGGAGGTATGGTTTGAGTACCCGCTAGGCGCGGGAACTCGTGTGACGTGCTGCATCGCGGTCTGCGACGTGAACCGTGACACACACATACACCTACACACACACACACACACACACACACACACATTGTGACAGAAAGGAGGGGATAATAATGGAGGGAGTGTTTATATCCCCTTATATTTTGCGGGGTGGTTACCCTCAATAGTTTTTACCAGCCCCAGGGAGATATTTGATGTGTTAATTGTGTATTTTGGGTCCCTGGGGTGGAGCACTTGGAGAGTGTATATAAACATACATACATACACACACACACATTGTCACTGAGCTGGATAGTCTGACCACCTACTTTCGCTGACTTGTGCTCCCTTAGTCTGGGACAACACATTCTTTCCCCGGTTTCCAAGTCACTAGTCGAGACTCAGTGTAGGGTATAGCCAAAACGAAGACTGATTTCTTTTTGATACACAGGGCTGGATATATCCAGCAAAACACATACTAACATAAAACAAGATATTGGGACACAAACCACCCCCTTAATCTGCCTCCCAGAGACAACAGGGGCAGTAACAGGATTAACAATACAATAGGGGTCCCAACCTCCACTATCACTGGCCAAAATCAGTTCCAGGGATGGCCGGTGTAATTGTCTGTAGTAGTGGAACGGGGGGGGGGGCGCGATGGTGGACTAACTTATACAACATTAAACCGTCTGCCAGAGATAATCCCCTCAGCGAGTGATGAGATGATACTGCTGGGGGTGACACAGAAGTCTTTACAAAGTCAAGACCCATAGTCAATAGGGAGAAGGATGGCAGTCAGCCCGCTCCAGTGGCCCCAGTGATGGAGGGTTTCGTCACATTTCTTCCGAATGGGACTGACCCAGGAGGAAACCCCAAACGGGTTGACTCCGTAGTAAGCCAATTCATCTGGCCCATCAATGTCCTCTCAAAACTGGTGTCTGTCTGCCCTGATGGCAGCTCTTCTACTGGGTGGGCGCTAGTGGAGACTGCAGTCCCATCCACTACACCCAGAAAACTCTCTCTTTCTTTCGCTGGGAAGGGAAGCCAATTGCATGCCCACCCGGACCAACATCCTCAGATGCAAAATCAATGAAATACACAATCTCTGGATCTGGTTGTGGAGTAAAGTTACATAGCTCCGGTATCGGAACTGGCTTAGCTGAACAGTATACCTGTGACTCAGGGGCGGAGACCACTGTCCCATCCACCCCGCCTGGGTCAACATCCTCAGATGACCATTCCATAACATCCACAAAATCCATGGACACTGGGGCATTCTGTTGAATGCGGTGAAACTGTTTTTTATATGCCTTTTCTAGTTCCCACTCCTGTGTAATTAAAAAGTCTAAATCACCTCTCAGTCCTTGTGCATCTGGGAGTTCCAACTCCCTGAAATCCGGGATGTCCTCAATCTGCTGTACTACTGAAGTCCGGATCCTCCTGAAGACTATCCCATAATAATCTTGGGCCACCAAAGTCATGTCCTCGTCAAGGCGACCGAAGTCTGCCATCCTGTTGGTCAATCCCGGTAGAAAGAAAGTGTCCCTCAGACTAAGAAGCAATCCCGCCGCTTACCACCAATGTCACGGAGCTGGATAGTCTGACCTACTACCTCCGCTGACTTGTACTCCCTTAGCCTGGGACAGCACACTCTTTCCCCGGTTTCCCAGTCACTAGCCGAGACTCAGTGTAGGGTATAAACCAAAACGAAGACTGAATTATTTTACACACACAGGGCTGGATATAGACAGCAAAACAAACATTAACCTCCTCAGGAACAGGATTTTGATACTAACGTGTCGCTAAAGGACCAGAGCCGTTTTTGTGTTTTTGCTATGTCTTTCTTCAACTGTAATTTCTCTATCAATTAGTGCTCCCACACAAATCGTAGTTTTTTTCCGCACAAGTAGGGCTTTCATTTGAAACCGTATTAAGATGGGTAGTACCGTATATTCCGGCGTATAAGACGACTGGGCGTATAAGACGACCCCTAACTTTTACAGTTCAAATATAGAGTTTGGACTATACTCGCCGTATAAGACTACCCCTCTACCCAGCATACATCAACCAGCCAATCACGGCAAGCAATGTACCTTACCGGTGATTTGCTGGTTGATTTGCTGACATGTACATACATGCACTGCCCTTACACACACACACACACACATATACATAATATATATATATATGTGTATATATATATATATATATATATATATATATATATATATATATATATATATATGTGTGTGTGTATATATATATATATATATATATATATGTGTGTGTATATATATATATATATATATATATATATATATGTATATATATATATATATATATGTATATATCTACACATATGCCTGTCCATACATACATATATATATATATACAAACACACGTATGTATATATATATCTACACACACACGTGTGTATATATATATATATATATATATATATATATATATATATATATATACATATACACACACACACACACACACACACCAGCTTACAAATACACTGACCATATCACACCAACATACATACACTGCACTCACACACCCCTTTCTCCCCATCTCTTACCTTATCTTCTGTCTTCTTTCTTCCATCCAGTTGTGGGAACGCGAGGTCTGGCACTTCAGACCTCAGCTTCCCTGCTCCCTCATCACTACGCGCCGGCAATTGATGCCGAGCGCCGGGACATGACGTCATCCCTGCGCTCGGCATCAATAGCCGGCACGTAGTGATTACAGAGCAGGGAAGCCGAGGTCTGAAGTGCCAGACCTCGAGCTCCCTAATGTCGGGCTAGTTAGAGGGAGGTCGTGATCTCCCCAACCAGCCCTGCTGATCAGGGCTAGTTGGGGAGATCACGATCTTGCACCTACCTCGGCGCAGCCCTGAAGACCGGCCCAGGGGAGGCGGCTTCTTCACTCGCCCCTCCCCTAGAGATTGGTGGCTTCGTGGGAACCTCCGGCTTGGTAAGTACCCGGTGGATGCATTTTTTTAGGGGTTTCTAAGTTAGTACCCGCCGTATAAGACGACCCCCCACTTTTAAGAAGATTTTCTGGGGTTAAAAAGTCGTCTTATACGCCGGTATATACGGTACATTGTTTTGTTTGAAATAAACTGGAAAAAGTGGAGGGAAAAATGAAAAAAAGTTTTGTATACAAATTGTACACACATTGAACCAATGGGAAAAAATTATCCAAAATATATTCATTAACTTGTCCTGATTTGGAAACCACCCAATATGGCCAGGATTTTCATCTATTTTGACCAGTATAGGGCAAATATTGCAAGGCATGCATCACATTTTTAAAATGTAATTTTTTTTCAAATTTGGTATGGTAGTCTAATAACTGCAATAGTTGTCACAGATACTGATTATCCCCCCAAAATGGTATGTTTATGAAGAGTAGATAAGTCAAGGTGTACAACTAGGGTCATTTTGACACTTTTCAAACAGGGAATTTATCGCCAATTGCTGCCAAATTTTGAGGGTTTTTTTTTGTTTTGTTTTTTTTTGCATATGTTGCAATGTTGTGTTAGATTTCATATTATATTTTGTATAGAATATGTGAAACTGCAGAAAAAAACACCAAATTGTGTTCACCAACATACCCCGGTTCCAACAAGGCCTCACGTGCACGGTTCATGCATTTTTTGAGGAAGCTATGAGGCCAAAACTGGAACATGCGCATTTTAGTTTTCAAATTCTGAATTTTCAGAAATTGGTTTACTGGGCCCATATCTCATTTGGGACATCTTATGCTCTCTTAGCCTGGGACAACACACTTTCCCCGGTTTCCCAGTCACTAGCCGAGACTCAGTGTAGGGTATAATATTAAGAACCCTTTATTGTACACAGGCACAGGTATATATAGCCACATAATCACATCAACACACAGAATGAGACGTCTGAGTAACATAACCGCCCCCTTTAGCTGGGGGATTCAGGTCTCCCAGGAACCATAGGGGAGATAACGGGATTAGCCTCTGATATCTTCCATCGATAGTCAGGCAGGAGCCCTGACTGGGCACCCTGTGGAGATAATCCTGTCTGGTACACATAGTTCCAGGGGAACGGGTGGTTGGCCTGTATAAATATCCACAGCGGTGTGCCTGAAGGGACGAGTCCGTCACAATGCTCCCCCTTGTGGAACACCTCGACCTACAAAGCACAACCCCAATCGGGTCCGCTTGGGATGGTTCGAAGCCCTGGTACCCATCGCCTCTCAAACACAATCACCCCGTTTGCTCTGTTTGTCTGGACAGCCCATCCGCATTCCCGTTGAGCTTCCCTGGACGGTACTGAATGGTGAAGTTGAAGGGCTGCAGGGCTAGGCTCCACTGTAATAACCTGCCATTGTCCCCGGCTACCCTGTTCAGCCATACTAAGGGGTTATGATTCGTAAGGACGGTGAAGGATCGTCCGTACAAATAAGGTTGAAAGTTGCGGAGAGCCCAAACCAAAGCCAGGCATTCTTTTTCAATGGCGGCGTAGCTCACCTCCCGGGGGAAGTAGTTTGGTGGCTTATGTATGCCACTGGGTGTTCATCGCCATCGTCTCCGACTTGGTTTAGTACTGCTCCCAACCCGAACGTAGAAGCGTCTGTATGGACGACAAAGCGTTTGGATGCGTCTGGTGCAGCTAGTACAGGAGCTTGCACTAAAGCCTGCTTGAGTTGTGTCAGGGTCCATCCAGGCTGCGGAGCTGCATATCTCTGTTTTTCCCTGCCTTGCCTCAGTTCCAATGTTTTGTTGTGATCCATTCCTGGATTTCCATATGCTCTGTCCTACCTCTGATTCCTGGATTCTAGTTCTGCTCTTTGCTTCAGCTCCTGTTTCCCTTATAAGGTGTGTCCCACCCGTTTGTTCTGTTTGTCTCAGTCTGCAGTCTAAAGGCATGTCCTTCTCGGTTCTGTGTTTGGATTCAATGTTTGGTTTATCAGTACTTTCTTATGCAGGGCTTAGTGTTAGGACCCACCGTCATTGGAGTACTTTGGCGTAGTGGTGGGCTAAGCATACTATGGCCATATGATGTGACTGAATCTCCAATTGTTATCTTATGGTCCTAGGCTAGTTCCTGTATTCATGTTTGTCTGTCTCTTATGTACCTTTGCCCTTCTTCCCTGAATCATCTGAGGATTCTGGTTCCTCTCTCCTCTCCCCATGTCCCAGTTAATATGTCCTATCCTTGCTTAAAGGAGAAGTGTCCGAGGATTCCGGCTCCTCACTCCTTCCCCTGTGTTCCTTGCCTTGTTCCCTGTCTTTTGTTGTGCCCTGTATTATGTATGTCTTGTTTGGTTATGTTCCTTGCTCGGTCTCCTTGCTCCGTCCTTGCTTGCTATGTTTCCATTATGTACTCTGCTTAGCTTCCACTCTCCCAGCCTGCAGCATCCTGTACATGATTCCAGTGCTATGTTTCATGCCTGCTCCAGGGTGCCTCTAAGTTTTGTTTGCTTTGTCAGATCCAAGTTTAGTTTGGATTCCCACATCCAGCCAAGTTTCGTTCTGCTCTGTTCTGGACTAAATCTGCTGCTATGTCAGGGCACTGGTATGTGGCTGCACAACCCTAGGTGCTCAACACCCGGGTGAGTGTGGTTGCCCTGCACCAGGCCCTGTCCTACTCCTCAATACCTCCTGAACTCCATCCTTGGGCGCTCTGGGTCTTTACAGTCGTCTGAATGGACCCAGTTCCCTGACAAGTTGTCTGAACGCTGCCTCGCACTCCGGAGACCACAGGACTTGTCGAGGCAAACTCTTTTTGGTCAGGTCAGTCAGGGGTTTCGCAATAGTGCTATAGTTGGGGACAAACTTACGATAATAACCCGCAGTCCCCAGGAACGCTAGGACCTGTGTTTTAGTACGGGGTACTGGCCAGTTGGCGACTGCCTCTACTTTAGCGGGCTCTAGTCTCTGTCTCCCACACCGCACCCGGTGTCCTAGATATTGGACTTCAGACAGACCAATGTGGCACTTGTCTGGCTTGTCAGCCCTGCATCGCGGATTCTGTCTAGCACTGTCCGTAGATGCTGGAGATGTTCTCCCCAGGTGGCACTATGGATGGCTATGTCATCTAGATAGGCGCAGGCATACTCCTGCAACCCATCCACTGGTCTATCATCCGCTGGAAGGTAGCCGGTGCATTCTTCATCCCAAACGGCATGACTTCGAACTGGTACAAGCCGTATGGGGTGATGAATGCAGACTTCGGCCTAGCCTCCGAGTTCAGAGGTATCTGCCAATAGCCCTTACATAAGTCGATAGTGGTGAGGAACCTTCCCCCTGCGATTCGGTCTAATAAGTCGTCTACCCGGGGCATCGGGTACGCATCAGTCACGGTGCGGTCATTCAGTCGCCTACAGTCAACACAGAATCTGGTGGTGCCATCCTTCCTAGGGACGAGAACGACTGGGGAAGCCCAGGGGCTGACGGAGGGTTCAATGACCCCAAGATCTAGCATCTCCCTGATGATCTCCTGAAGCATGCTTCCTCGGACAGCATCAGGGACGCGATAAGCGGGTTGCCTTAAGGGATGGGGGTCTGTGGTCTCCACTTTATGAACCGCAAGGGGGGTGTAGCCAGGTAGAGATGAGAACATTGCTCGTTGTTCCTCTAAGATCTGGGTGACCTGGTCCCTTTCTGAGGGGGCCAGCCCTTCTCCTAGCCTAATACTCTCTATACTTTTCTGGGTTTCAATATCCCCTGGTAAGCCGGGCAGGGGCAGACCCTCCCATTCCCCTACAGCGGGGCTGCATATGGCGACCACCGCCTCTTCCCTTTCCAAGTACGGCTTCAGCATGTTCACATGGAAGGTCCGCTGGACCCGCTCATCTGAACATCTGGCCACAATATAGTCGTTGCGTTATCTTCTAAGGACCCTGCCAGGCTGCCTGCAGTTTGTTGTGCTTGACCGGACAGAGACCCAATACTTTTTGCCCTATCCGGAAGGTGCGATCCCTAGCCGTCCGGTCATACCACCTCTTCTGTCTGCCCTGAGCTCTCTGGAGATTGTCCTTCACTAGGGTCGTGCATCTCTGGAGCCTATCTCGGAGCCCCAATACATAGGTAACTACGGACAGGTCGTCCGTTGGTACTGTGCCTTCCCAGTGTTCCCGCAGGAGATCTAAGGGGCCTCAAACCCTCCGGCCATTTAACAGCTCGAAGGGGGAGAACCCTGTGGACTCCTGCGGGACTTCCCGGTAGGCAAACAAGAGATGGGGCAGGTGGCGCTCCCAGTTCTTGTGCTCTGCGGCAAAGGTACGAAGCATCTGCTTCAGAGTGTCATTACATCTCTCGCATAACCCATTGGTTGGCGGATGGTACGGGGAGCTATAAAGGGGTTTAATACCGCACAACTTCCAGAGCTGTTGGGTTACCTCGGCGGTGAACTGTGTCCCTTGATCGGACAGCAGCTCCTGGGGAAACCCCACCCGGGAGAATATTTGCAACAGCGCCTCCACTATGGTTTCGGCTTGGATGTTGCTTAATGCTACAGCCTCAGGATACCGGGTGGCATAGTCCACCAGTGTAAGTATATTTTTCTTCCCCGTGGGGCTTGGCTTAGCTAACGGGCCAATAAGATCTACTGCAACCCGGCTGAAGGGTTCTTGCACTATGGGCAGGATCGTAATTTAGCTTTCGGATAATCCCCTCTCTTGCCTACTTGCTGGCAGATCTCGCAAGTGCGGCAGTATTCCCTAATGTCCCCAGAAATCCCAGGCCAAAAAAAGTTCTGGGTGATTCTGTACCTGGTTTTTCTCTGTCCTAAATGTCCGGCCAAGGGAATGACATGTCCGATGCGTAGTATGTCTGCCCTATATTTCTGGGGTATCACTAGCTGCGGCCTGGGCGCATTACTGGTCTGTTTCCCCCCCATCTGTGGCACTACGATAGAGTCTGTCCCCTTCCCAATGGAACCAGTAATCGTCCATCACCCCAGGCTTACTGAGAGCCTTCTGTCGTTACGCTGCTAGGGAGTCGTCCTGTTGTACTTCATTACTGAACTCTGTCGGGGGGTCCCAGGTGAGGGGGTCAGGGCCAGAGTCAAGGTCAGTGGGTCTTACCTGGGTCTCTTCGGAGGGAGGTGGTTTGGTTTGTTGGGCTTGTAGCCGGGTGGTAACAGGGAGTGCTTCCGCAGGCTCCGAGGGGCCAAATGTGGAGGTAAGATGGCCCAAGTCGTTGCCAGAATTTCCTCGGGGAGCCCAGTCATGAGTCCCACTTCCAGGGTGCGGGCAGCTGCCCCCAGTCCAGATGCACCCGAGCCGTGGGGATTCGATATACTTTGCCCCCTGCGACTCGTACTGCCACAAATTTCCCAGTTGTTGCCGGGACTGGTACCCTCTGGGAATCCACTATGGTTAAGGTGGCTCCGGAGTCACAGAGCCCCCTGGCCGCTTGCCCATTGAGTAACACAGGCTGGCAGTGATGATTGCGGTTGTCCCCCACAATCGCTTGTACAATGTCTGCCTCGTGTAAAATTCCCCAGTCTTCTTCCTGATCAACACATTGCACCACTGTGCGCCGGGGCCTTCCTCGATATGGTCCCGACGACTGGGGTTGCTGGGGACAGTTCAACATAATGTGTCCCGTTTGGTTGCATGAGAAACACCTCCGAGCATCAGCTGGTGGGGGGTAGCGATGGCTTCCCATGGCTGTAGTCTGCGGTGGGGCTGGCAGATACCGAGGGGCTGGCCGGGTGTTGGTCGAGTTAGCCCGGCACGTGTCCTGGTACTCATCTGCCAAGCTGGCGGCTTGGGCTAGGTCTCGGGGGTGGCAGTCCCGGACCCAGTCCTGGACATCAGGGGGGAGTGTGGTTAAAAAACTGCTCCAGAAGGAACAACTGAGTCACGTCTTGGGCGGTCACTGCTCGGCTCCCTGTGAGCCAGTTTTGCACCGCTTTGTGCATCCGATGCCCCCATTCTTGGTACGTGTCTTTCTCCGTCCTCCGCAGGCTACGGAACTTGAGTCTTTGTGCCTCTGGGGTTATGGCGAAACGAGCTAGTAATTGTTCTCGCACTCGCTCATAGGTGGTACAGTCCTCGTCGGCCACTGCTCGATAGGCTTCAGCCGCCCGGCCAGCGAGCTTACTGGCGAGGATGGCTACTTTATCTGCGTCTCTCACTTGTTGCAACAGACATTGCCGCTCGAAGTCTTGGAGATATCCTTCGATGTCCCCTTCTGCCTCGATGAAGGATTTGAAGGCTGCATAGGGAAGCTTTCGGCGGTTACTCGCCTCGGGGTGGGAAATCTCATCTCTTTCCCCTGAAGAACGTGCTTGTTGGGGATACCTCAGTGCAGTCACCTCCGCTAGCACCGGGTTCACTATCTCTGGGGGTGGATGGGCCCCGTAGCATGACAGGCGGAACAGAACGTCCCTCTGGAACTCATCCTGGTCTGCTGGGGTAACAGGGCCGGCTTGAGCCTGGTCGTCCGCCATCAGTTCTGCAATGAGGGTATCCCTGGTTTTGTTGCTGGCAACCTTTCCACGAGCATCCAGGAGGTCTTTCAAAGCATTCCGCTTAAGTTTAGCATACTGCTGGTCCATGCACTCATAGGGTGCTCTCTCGGCTTCTTGGTCCTGGTAGTGGTTTGATGTCCTGTTTAGCTAAGAGTAAAATCCCACCGCTACCACCACTGTCACGGATCTGGCTAGTCCGACCGACTACCTCCGCTATCTTATGCTCTCTTAGCCTGGGACAACACACTTTCCCCGGTTTCCCAGTCACTAGTCGAGACTCAGTGTAGGGTATAACATGAAGAACCCTTTATTGTACACAGGCACAGGTATATATATCCACATAATCACATCAACACACAGAATGAGACGTCTGAGTAACAAAACCGCCCCCTTTAGCTGGGGGATTCAGGTCACCCAGGAACAATAGGGGAGATAACTGGATTAGCCTCTGATATCTTCTGATATCTGGGCACCCTGTGGAGATAATCCTGTCTGGTACACATAGTGGGGTAGGATGATATTCTAGCCGCCCAGCAGTTCCAAAAGTAAAACCTGTATGTCCTGGTACTGGGCCTGGCGGTGTGGGCGGCAGAGGGCAGCTTCTGGGTCGGGGCAATAGGAAAAAGGGGTATAACATCCACAGCGGTGTGCCCGAAGGGACGAGTCCGTCACAGTGCTCAACTAGGGTAATTTTGACAGTTTTCAGGCTTGTTAGTGACAAGTTTAGGCCACTGACATTGACCAGGGACACCGATCAATAATCAGTGACTTAAAATGTCACCAAGTGATCTGGTAATAATTATGTATTTTTTTTATTAATATTTTTTTTCCACAATTACCCTAGATGACCCCTCTGTCTTTCTAAGGGTCATTGGCCAGGAGTGATCTGATCATCATCAGGCAACTTACTAAACTCACAGCATTTGACCTGGAAGCGCCCTGGGCTTTCAGGTCAGTGCTGTTATTTTTTTTGATTATTTTTTTTTTTACATCTTTCAATGCTGATGCTCCATTGGAGCACAGCATTGACTGATATTTAGTCCCCACAAGCTTGTGGGGAACAAATGTTAACCCCTGCAATGCCGCGATTGTGTCATACACATCGCAGCATTGAAGGAGTTAACGCTGCACTATCACTCTCATGGAGCGATCAGGCAGCAGGGGAGGGTTGGGGCTGGTCTCCACGCTCATGTGGAGACCGAAGAATCCTCTCCCCCTGTCCCTGAAGCTGCTTCTGGCAGCAGGGACGCAATTGCTGGACAGCCACTGCAAGGAGTAGTCTATTTGATGACTCCTGTAGGCTTCCATGCCTACAGGAGTCATCAAAGGGCTTGTGGGGGCTCGTTTTTGCTGTTGCTGGTCTGCCTGGGCTTCCAAAAAAAGATATACTTCTCCTTATTATCTGTATAGACCAAGCCCCCAGATCCACCCACCTGGTTACTAAGTAAATCGCCTTCCCTTTCTATACGGTCTAGCCCGGTATTTATACCCCCCCTTCCTAGTTTAAAATTTCCTCCAACCGTCTAGCCATTCTTTCCCCAAGCACATTGGACCCTCTTGCATTTAGGTGCAATCCATCACGACTATAGGGATCGCACCCCAAAGCAAAATCAGCCCAGTGCTCTAAAAACCCAAAGTCCTCCTTCTTACACCAAGACTTCAGCCATGCATTTAGCTGCCTAATCTCCCGCTGCCTTTCTGGTGTAGCGCATGGCACAGGTAGTATCTCTGAGAATACTACATGTGTGGTATCACTGTACACATTGGGGGGGAGTTGCAGTGACATTTACTAGGAACTACAAATTCATACCAATTCTGAAGCTACGGGGGATGCATTGGTAAGTTGGGAGGTGGAGGCAGGGTGGCATTTAAGTGGGGTATAGGGCATTTCAGGGAGGAAGAGTGGCATATAAGGGGGTATATGGCATTTCTGGGGTGCAGAGTGGCATACAAGGGAGGGAGAGTGGCATATAAGGGGGTATAAGGCATTTTTGGGGGCAGAGTAGCATATAGGGGAGTATAAGGCTTATCTGGGAGCAGATTGGCATAAAGGGGGTATAAGGCATATCTGGGAAGTGGCAAGCCTGGGGGCAGATGTGCATAACTGGGCAGGTTGGCAAATAAAATGAAATTTTCCTCAGTCATAGTTTTTATTAAATATGAAAAAATTGTTTACACGTGAATTATTTACTAGTAAACCTTTTTTTTTCCTATACGGTAGTCTTATATTGAGGCTTTTTCTCTTTTTGCTAAATTTTCAAATTTTGGGGGGTTGTCTTATAATCGAGCAAATACGCTAATAGAGCCGGAGGTAAGAGAACTACAAAAAACTAATAACCTATAGCACACAAACTATGAATGCAACAGAATAATGGTGGTCCTGCGCAAGTGTAAATACTTTAGTGATTATCTCATTTTTGAATTATTTTCGTCACAGATGCAAGAATCAAATACACAGGAAAAGATATCATTATGTAAGAACAATATTGGGGTTTAAAATACCAACCTTTCTAGCCTTATTAATAATGTAGCTTATCCAAATCCAATTGCGTTTTAAATGGCTATAAAAGCTAGAATCAAGGCCACCAGCTCCCAATCCATCACCAGGAATTGATCCATCATCGACAACGTCTCTACTTCCCCTAAAATAACCGAAAAGTTAACATTTTAAGTTAGAGCATCTTAAGTTTAAGAATTATAAAACTAAAAAAACCAATTCAACACAATAGAATATTTGTTAAGATTTATCCAAACCGCCAATGAAACATAAGACTAAATGACAATAAATATAAGCCAGATTGTCATGACGCATCAAGAGAAGTATACATTTTAGAGTTTGAATAATTGTCATCCTCCATCTAAGGAGTGACAGGGTAACACAAACAGAGCGTAACGCTCTGGTTTTATTAAAGGTGGTTTAATTGGTTCTGCGTCTTATCAGCCCTTGTTCATATATGCAAAGAAATAAATCCCTGTTCATGCAAATGAACACATCTCTACACCTGTTTGGCCAAGTGTTTTAGAATTACAATAATTAGAAGAAAATAAACAGGAGCGAAAAAAACAAGCTTCAACTAGAGTCTGCCTAGTGTTCTAATTCCTGTCCTCCCCCACTACCAGATCCCCTTCCCTGGTCCGTTGTGTCCACGTCACCCCTTCAGTTATTCCTGTAGGTCTATTTAAAAACGGATTTTATAGTTAGTGTAATGTCTAAATTTGGATTGGCTGGGGGTGCGTAAACTGTACAATTCCTTGAGCACCTCCTAAGGCTCAAGAGTTGTACCAGGAAGTGTACTTTAACATATTGTTAATTTGAGTCCTCAACTCTGGGTTTATTGACAACATGGAATTTATTTAGTTTTTTTTTGTCGTTGTTGTTTCAGCCTTCTCGGACTTGTAAAACAGTTTGTTTGAAATTCCTCACGGTTGTCATGTATAGAATCTTGTAAAATGGTTTTCTTTCCATTTGCCAATTATTAAGCATCCCCAAAAGTACTGTTTCCGGTTGTAACCTAAAATCATCTTAAAAAAAGAGGACATAAGGGGAAAGAAATTATACATCAGATTCTGCTGCTGAGCATTTCAGACATGAGCTGTCTTGCTTTATAAGGAATTGCCATTTAGGGGAGAGATAACCCATGTGTTTGATCTTATATACATTATTTTCAAGGAGGATGCTGGAAAAAGCTTAAAGGTGGCTAGTGTGGTTCTAGTAATGTCCTCTTACTGTCACCCAAGGTAAAAGAGTAGACTAATATGTAATATTCAAAGTGCGCTGGCCTGTTGGTACCTAGTTGTGTAGTCTACTTATAGAATGTGAGAATCATCGTCGGGAACAATTAACAAATGGTCATTGTTTTTTCCAGTCAGTCTGATGCGATATGGGCATAGCTTTGTGAAACATAGGGTGTGGGTGTGCAAGGGTAAACAATACCAGCCCTTTCGTCACTCATGTAACCCTTACAGCACAAAACCACCACCAGACTGATATTATGCTGCCACCACCAAGTTATGTTTTAAGCTGTCTGCAGCTTACTGGATGCATCAGTAACACAGAGTACCACAGTGATTGGATCAAAAACCCAATTTAAGTAAAACAATTAAAGTAACATGGTTTATTCTGGCGTTCTCTGAAGGTAGAGTTCGGTTAGAGCACAGAGATGGATACTGGATTAACATGAAGTGTGACAGGGTGAAAGATGGCTTCTATGTAAGCAGGAGATTGGAAAGAGCAGTTTATCCCAGTGACTAATGGGTTAACTGCTGGTCCCATTAAATCTGCACTGTGAGATAAATGCAGGGTGGAGGAAACCGCCTCTTTCTGAGTGAGAACAGCCCACTGCATTTTGTCTACATTTTGAAAAGAACAGGATGTGTACTTGAATTCCAGTATGCTACAAGGTGGGTTGGCGCCACTAGAAGTGTCCTAGCAGGTACCTTACTACAGTAGTTTAATCTGACGAATGCCAGTGCTTATGTACAATAATTATATGAACAAAGGTTTACACACAGAGTATACGATACAGTATGTAAAAATAAAGAGAAACACAGGAACACCTAATTATGCAAAACCCAAATATGTCATCTGAGGAACCTCAAGGTCCTTGTTGAGTTTAAGTGTTTTCAGTGATGTTCTAAATTCACAGAATTTCCAGGAGAGGCTCTCTGATTTTCAAGAAAACAGTCAACTTTATCCTCTGGTGAGATGTAAAGCCCCTCTGGTGTCACAGAGACCCCAGGCATAGCCCTTAGTATCACACTGCTTAACATTTGTGAAGATTGATAGATCAGAAGGTGTACTCAAGATAACACAAACACATCACAGAAGACCATCACCCTAAATTCCATATCATAGGGGAGTTACCACTAATGGTTAATGAGGCTGAACCTGAATTAATTTATCTGCTATGTACTAGTGATGTCCGGATCATGAACGAATCGTTCATTCGATCCAAATCTTTTAAGTGATCCGGATGAATCGGTTCAGTAGACTGAATGATTCATTTGTAGAAGTTCAGTCTGTGAATCATGCAGTTGTAACCTGATCCTAGAGCGAGTCATCTACAGAGCACTCAGACACAGACTCTGGGATCAGGTTACAGCTCATTCATTCACAGAGGAACGATGACTCAGAGAGTCGTTCAGAGATTCGAATGATCCAAAGATTCAAGTGATTCATATGAGTCAAATGATTCATATGAGTCAAATGATTCAGATCTTACAGGGATCCAGATCTAACAGGGATTAGAATCATTCAGAGAATAGCACTGATACCATACTTTTATAAATAAATACATTAATAATCTTCACTGCCCCCGGGATTTAGATTCCCCTTAGTTTGCCCCCCTTCACCTCTAACTGCACCTTCAGTTAACTTTATTAAATTAACCCTCAGTCATCAGCATTAAATTAACCCTTAACAACCCATCAACCATAACTGCCCCTAAATTAACCCTAAACACCCCATTAACCACAACAGCCCCTAAATTAACCCTAAACACCCCATCAACCATAACTGCCCCTAAATTAACCCTAAACACCCCATTAACCACAACTGCCCCTAAATTAACCCTAAACACCCCATCATCCATAACTGCCCCTAAATTAACCCTAAATACCCCATTAAGCATAACGGCCCCTAAATTTATTGCATGTACTCCAGATAAATTACCTAATAAACTGGTATGGTTGATGGGGTCTTTAGTGTTAATTTAGGGGCAGTTATGGTTAATGAGGTGTTAAGGGTTAATTTAATGCTGAGGGTTAATTTAATTAATTTAATAAAGTTAACTTAAGGTGCAGTTACAGGTAAAGGGGAAATCTAAATCCTGGGGGCAGTGATTATTAATGTATTTATTTATAAAAGTATGGTGATATCTTCTGAATGATTCGAATCCCTGTAAGATCCGTATCACTGTAAGATTTGGATCCCTGTAAGATCCGAATCTGAACAACTCTCTGCCATCATTGACATCACTAGAGTAGGCAGGCAGGAGGGTTCATTGAGTGTTATGAAAGGGGTGGGGCCAATCGTTAGTGTGCCTGCACGGAGGGACTGGGAAACAGTAACTCCTGTGAGTCACACTGAGTGATCCGAAGATTCGGATCATGAATCGGATCATTTCAGTGAACGAGTCGAAATGATCCGATTTACTTTAATGAACTTCCCATCACCACTATGTACTAGGGGTAGGCCAGTCAGCATGACTTAAGAGGGCAAGCTGTAGGCTGTAAAATACATCTGGCTAAGTTAACCCTTCCGTTAGCCAAACACAGACTCTGCATGACACCTCCCATTTAAGCTGGTCCCTTTGTCTGCCTACAATCTAGTCTCCCTCTGACAAGACATTCCCATGCAAGCTGATTTCTCACGCTGCCCATTAGCATTATATTATTGTGGTCCTAAACTCCATTGGAGATTTCTACCCTTTTCAACTACTGCCCAAGGAGAGGGATTGTGAGTTATAACCAGGAAGTTACTGGTTGTAAAAGGCCCATCCACCTTTTCCCCTGTCTTGCTTGAGAAAGCTAAAAGAGGCACATTTCCAAGCAAGGGAGCAAACAGTTGTCCATTGGACTGGGCCTCCTGTATTGATCCCAAGCTCTTGGCCTCCCCTACACATTCTGCATGGCCAGGTGTTCCTTGCTGATGGGTCACCGGTTTTCTATCAGCCCATACTATACAGTATTATCAATACAGTATTGACGCTGTAATCTCAGCAGCTTGCTGGCTTGTTACCACAACTACAGTGGAGATAGTTTTTCCCTACACACTCACCACTCAGAGTACACAAAAGGGGTAACTGAGTGAGAATTTTCCTCCCTCTTATCTCCAGACTTTTCAGTTTCAGATGGGTTAGGCACAGTGGAGAATCTGCCCCCACCCTGCTCCTCATTCTCCATCACTGCAGTGGTTAAATCACCCCCCCATGGCTGGGGTAAATGTCTGTAGTGGTTAAACTGGGGACACAACAAAGTAGTGCACCATGAGGTGGAGGGGTCCGATATTAAAGTGAAACAATGACGGTCACTGCCTGCTTGCAGATCCTGGCTGTCTGCTAGAGATAATCCCCTCAGCAAGTCATAGGATGATATACTGCTGGGGGTAGCCACAGAAGTCTTTACAAAGTCAGGGCCCATAGTCAATAGGGAGGAGGCTGGCAGTCAGGCCTCTCCAGGGGCCCCAGTGATGGTTCCGTCACACTTTGCAACAAACCAGATTTGATGATAATATCGTCCTGATCACTTTCTTCGGGAAGTGAGAAACACATCCAGGGTAGGTATGTGGAATACCATCTTCGAACGCACAACACGTCGAACCTTGAAACAAAAAGGCTACAGCAGCAGCAGACCACACCAAGTGTCACTACTGTCAGCTAAGAACAGGAAACTGAGGCTACAGTTTGCACAGGCTTATCAACGTTGGACAATGGAAGACTGGAAGAACGTTGCCTGATCTGGTGAGTGTTGATTCCAGCTGCGACATTCAGATGGCAGGGTCAGACTTTGGCGTAAACAACATGAAAGCATGGATTCACCCTGTCTTGTATCAAATGGTGGTATGTTGTGGGGGACATTTTCTTGGCACACTTTGGGCCTCTTAGTACCAATTGAGCATCGTTTAAACGAGACAGCCTACCTGAGTATTGTTGCTAACCATGTCCATCCCTTTATGACCACAGTGTACCTATCTTCTAACTACTTCCAGCAGGATGATGCGCACTTCCTAAATGTGGCGTTTTACCTCCCAAACAACCTGACAAACCCATGCATGGTGGGTATCACTGTACTCGGGAGATGTTGGGGTCTTGTTTGAAAGTGACATACACCAGGTGTAAATCCATACCTGGATACAAAGTTTGATACAGGGTGGTAGTAGAATGGAATTCTACTTTCCCAGCATATAGTGGCAGTACCGGTGGGCTTGCTCTTTCTCCCGGGACAAGCACTCTAAAAGAGAGTAAAGGGTTAAACCCCACCCTCCCCTACCCTTTAACCATACTCACATTACTCCATAGCTCAGTTTTTTTTTGTCCCGCACAGTGGACGAGCACGGATAGTTTCTCTCCGGATTCAGTCGGCACACGGGTTGTTGCCGACGGGAGGGTTCCTGCAGTCCGTTCGCTCCCAGGGTGGGGGCTTGGCTGTCTCCTCTTCATTGCGTTTAAAGATTGAATCTGTAGCGTTTTTTTTAATGGACGTCTAGGAGAGGAGCAAGCACAGTACATTGGAACGCTACAAGATGACGTGATGTGGGAAGAACTCCTTAAAGTGGATGTTCAAATAGCTCAGCTGTCTAAGAAGACTAGGTTGCCGATTGGAGAGGCATCCGGTTTTAACCCCTTGACTGCTAACGACGGCATGGTGCCGTCGCTAGCAGTCCCAGTCAGGTGCTAACGACGGCACCATGCCGTCGCTAGCACTACTCTACCTTGATGGAGGTCTGTGGACCCCCATCACCACCTACCCCGGCGATCTGCCCCTCATATTGAAGGGCATCACTGGGACCACCCGATCCGGCCGGTAATGTTTAAGTATTCTAGCTAAATGATCACTGTGGTAGCCAATGTTACCATAGTGATCATATAGCTATGAAAAAGTCACATTCCCTTTTTAAAAATGGCCGATACTAAATTTTAACCCCATGATCCCTTTGATCATGGGGTTAAATTTAGCCAATGGTAGAGGAAGGCAATTTTTGAAATCCTGATGAACTGCAATTATTATTAAAATCAGCCATTTAGCCTGTGCGGTACTTGAGTAACCATCTCATCGCTGGAGCGCCTTGCATTTTTACTGCAAAACTTATTTTTGCTGTAAGTGATTTTTTTTTTTCTCCCTTTACCATCATTTCTTTGGGATTGTAAGGGGAAAGAATGATGTGTGCTTCTGTGAGTGAATGTATGGAAAGTATGGTGTGTGCTTCTGCGAGTAAATGGAGATATGAAAGGCATGTGAATGGTCAGTAATTAGGGTTGAAGCCTTGACGTGGCATTACTGCTCACGTAAGAAGTTAAATTATGGCACAAAAAGTACATATTTGCAAAAACGACACCCCTTGGCGCATCAAATCATGTGCATGTGTTTCTAGTACAAACCTGGAGTGCGCAAGACACAAATGAACATGCCTCTAAAAAACATTTTCTAGCCAAAGCGACATATTCCATCATTATTTGTGCACTCAACTTTTGTCCTAGAAATACATGTAGCCCCTCATTTGAAGCTCCAAGGTGTGTAGTTTCTTGAAATATGTACTTTATGTACCCTAATTTAACTTCCCAGATGTCTAGACCACTAACTTCAGATATGGCAGATTGGAGAATCTTGTTAGAAAATTGTTTTAAAACATTTAGGGGTGATGCCTGCATTAAGACAGCTCTAGACAGCTGGAAAGTTAAATTATGGTACATAAAGTATATATTTTCAGAAACTACACCCCTTGGCGCATCAAATGAGGGGCTGCATGTATTCGTAGCACAAGACTGGAGTGCGCAGGACATAAATGCTTGTCGCTTTGAATACTTATTTGTTGTGCACGTCAGATTTGTGATACAAATACAACTAAGACCTCATTTGCTGCAGCTGGGGGTGTAGTTTCTACAAATATATAGTTTTGTTGGCATATTTTAACATCCCAGGCAGCTAGAGCTGTTTGACGGCAGCCATGCATTAAATTTAAAGATGTCTTTTGTGATAGTCTAAATTTAACTTTTAGCTATAAAATATTAGAAAAACACAGTCTACTGTTCTCAATTTCTGTTTATTTTAGACCGGATTACCTACTACAAATATTTAGCAACACAGCTTTTGATATTAGAGTTTAGAAAAATAACATTACAAACTAGTTTTTATTGAGTCGGAAGTGAAAAATTACACTTTTTTCCCATTTTTGGCTTTATTTTGCAAACCTAATGAGACATACACATATAAAAATGGTATATTTGGAATCTGCTGGCTGGGTGTTATTTCTTGGTTATTCCCAAGAAATTTACTTCTAAACGCGTTTAAACGTGAGATGCACCAAAATGCCGAAAAACAGCTTAGCACCAGGGTGGGAAATGGCTTAGCAGCCAAGGGGTTAAAGATACCATGGACAAAAGAGCTGAGACAGCCAATAGAAGGATTTTCCAAGCCTCAGGCTTTCAATGCAAAGCAGCATCAGTCGGAGCAGCTGTAGCTAGAGCCCAAGCCATATGGATCCAAAATTAGAACACCAGGTTCTGGTTGATGCAGATAAAGAGCTTTCTCACCTTTTAAAAAATTTGAAGCTGTCAAATTAATTTCTGATTGACACGGTGGAGGAATTGGTCAAGCTTGCTGCTCACAACATGGGACTTTCGACAGTTGCCAGAAGAGCAATATGGCTCTGATCCTGGAATGCTGATTTCGCATCCAAGTCTTCATGATGTTATCTAACATTTGAGAAAAAGAAGCTGTTTGGTTCTCCACTAGAAGAACTTTTAAAAAAAACATCTGACATTAAAAAAGCGCTCCCACAAGATTTTAAACATAAATGGAACCAGATATCCCTACAATAAGCAGAGATACTCCAGGGCAACTGATAAATCTTCCTTTCAGAGGCCAAATAAAGAGTCTAGATTTCAGCCTAAGACTACAAGACGAGAAGGGCGAGAAGATTGACAAAGTGGGAGGTCGCCTTCAGATATTTCGAAAGACATGGTTCCACACTACCAGCAACCCATGGATACGTTTTTCAAGACCCCACACGGTTTCCTAGTCTCCTCATACCCATCGGTAAAGTAAAACTTGGCGTTAGTCATGGAAGCATTAAAACTCCTCAAGAAAGGATTTATAGAGAACATACCAAAGAAACATCTATTATATCTAATTTACTCTTGTTTGTTCCTGGTTCCGAAACCAGATGGTTCCTTCCGTCCAGTCCTTGATCTGAAGTCCGTCAATCGATACATCCCATATCAACACTTCCGTATGGAAACCGTATTTTCGGTTACTCAGATGATCCAAATGGGAGATTTTATGGCCTCACTGGACTTCCAGGACGCTTATCTGCACGTGCCGATAGACACGTGCAGATAAGATTAGCAATGAGCACAAACAAAGGCATCAGTCACTTTCAATTCAAGTCTCTACCTTTTGGCATATCAACAGCTCCAAGAGTCTTCACCAAGATTCTCGCTCCATTAGCGGCAGAGCAGAGACTGCGAGGCAGAGCAGAGACTGCGAGGGATAGCAGTGGTTCCATATCTGGATGACTGGCTCATAAAGGCGTCATCCTATACCAAACTTTTATTAGATCTGCAGACCACTATTACCCTTCTACACCACCACGGTTGGATTCTCAATGTATCCAAGTTCAATTTAATTCCGACCACGGAGATCAAGTTTCTTGGTTTTCAGGTAGACTCAATGTCTCTACGTCTTTACCTACCAGATCAAAAAGCCAAACACGTTCGACTAAGTGTCACCAGTTACAAACAAATCCCCTCTGCTCCGTCAAACGGGTAATGAGTATATTGGGGTTGATGCCATCCACCATTGCTTCGGTGGCCTGGGCACGATGGCACATACTGTCTCATTGGTCCGGAAGGGAAGAGGATCTGGACACAGACATTCTTATCTCTCAAGAAGTCCTTCAGCCAAAGGTTCTTCCGTCCCAGATTAAGGCCCATTCCACAAGATACATCTCTGTTTCCTGGGCCTCTAGGGCTTCAGCGTCCCCAGAGGAGATTTGTAAAGCAGCCACTTGGTCCTCCTGGAACACTTTCATTAAACATTATAGACTGGACATTTCCTCTGCATCAGAAGCTGCGTTTGGGCGTCAAGTCCTTCAACTCTGTTAATTACTAACTCCCTCCGTTTTTGTTTTCGGGATCTTGATATATCCCACCGGTACTGCCACTATATGCTGGGAAAACCAGAAATTTTTACTTACCGTGAATTTTCTTTTCCCCAGTATAGTGGCAGTACATGTTTCCCTCCCAAATTTCGTTAATAAAGATTTTTGTACTACTGGTTGGTCCTCTTGTTATTAACTGAGCTACGGAGTAATGTGAGTACAGTTATAGGGTAGGGGAGGGTGGAGTTTAACCCTTTACTATCTTTTAGAGTGCTTGTCCAGGGAGAAAGAGCAAGCCCACCGATACTGCCACTATACTGGGGAAAAGAGAATTTACGGTAGGTAAAAAAAAAAATTCTTATTTTTTTTTCAAAATTGGAAACCGCCACAGCTGGGTTTTTTGCCTTCTTTTGGATCAACAGAAAGAAATAAATAGATATAGGAAAGGCTCAACCTGATGGACGCATGCCCACCTCCACTATCTATTACTGCCTGAAATCAGTTCCAGGAAAATGGATGGTTTAGCCCGGTATATGTCTGTAGTGGTGGAACAGGGGGGAGTCTGTCACATTACACACACCACACACACACATATATATATATATATATATATATATCTTAATAGCAAAGAACAACGCATTACCAATTACTGTAGTTGAGTAATGAAGGGTGAAGAAAAAAAAAAAACAAAAAAAAAAACCAGTGACTCTGTAAACTTACTCAATACTCTCCAAAATGCCACATTTACGTTCCAAATTCTGTCCATCTTCAGGTTCTGTCCCTGCATTTTGTCTAAGTAGACTTCCATCATGGGTCTGAGATTTCGTTTTCTTTAGATTAGTACAGCGGACAACACCTATGGGGGGGGAAATGTTCAAAGTGAAAACAGTGTTTACCGGTTGTCTAAAACACACGCAACACATGGACAATCTTGGCTTGGGGTACGCACCATGTGTCGGTGCCAGGTTACCAGACTTAATAAAACATTTTGAATAAAATACATATATGAAAATCTAATTTTATGTAGCGACTGCATTTTTCAGCATTAACTCTAAATGTTTACCAACTTTTCATGCATGTGTAGACATTTTTCTGTGTTCATACAGAATCAAGTTTTATTTAAATAAATATATACAATATAGGTGGCCACCAAAAAAAGCTCTTTGAGGCTGGGATTTTTTGCCACCTTAATTGTAAACTTTAATGGTCTCATTGCTTGTTGTATATGACCACCCACAATATGTTTGGCACCAACACTCAAATCGTAAAGCTAACATTTATGGAGTGGGAAAATTGAGTGGTTTATTACCAAAAAGGCTAGTCTTTCAGGATGGCATTGAATATCCTACATTAAAACATTTCAATCCAATGAGCCCCTGGTCTTGTGATCATTGCAATGCATTTAAAAGTGTACAGCAAATAATCTCTGCCTAATGTTAACTGTAAACCAGAGAGAGAATGTGTTCAAAAAGCCTTAATGAACATGCTTAACCCCTTCCGGAACGGGACGTACCTGGTACTTCCTGGTCACATGTCACCACCAGACCGGGACGTCATCCCCAAAAAAACAGGCCCAGGCAGACCAGCAACAGCAAAAACTAGCCACATGAGAGTGGAGACCAGCCCCAACCCTCCCCTGCTGCCTGATTGCTCCATGAGAGCGACAGTGCAGCGTTAACTCCTTCAATGCTGCTATGTGTATGAAACAATCGCCGCATTGCAGGGGTTAACATTTGTCCCCACAAGCTTGTGGGGACTAAATATCCGTCAATGCTGTGCTCCAATGGAGCATCAGCATTGAAAAAGTTAAAAAAAAATATATAAAAACAAAATAACAGCACTGACCTGAAAGTCCAGGGTGTTTCCAGGTCAAATGCTGTGAGTTTAGTAAGTCGGCTGATGATGATCAGATCACTCCTGGCCAATAGGAGTGATCTGATCATTATGGCAGCCCCTGGATGACTCTGCCTTAGAAAGAGAGAGGGGTCATCTAGGGTAACTGTGGAAAAAAAAATAATTAAAAAAAAAAATACATAATCATTACCTGATCACTTGTCAGGGACATTTTAAGTCATTGATTATTGATCGGTCCCCCTGATCAATGTCAGTGGCCTAAACTTGTAACTAACAAGCCTAAGAACTGTCAAAATTACCCTAGTTGAACACCTTGACTTGTCTACTGTTCATAAACATATACTTTTATGGGGTAATTTACAGTGAGGGGGCTTCCAAAATGTTCCAAGTGGGATATGGGTCCAGCAAACCAATTTCTGAAAATTTGTGCATGTTCTAGTTTTGGCCTCATGGCTTCCTAAAAAAATGCATGAACCATGCATGCGAGGCCTTGTTGGAATCAGGGGATCAGGGGTTGGTGAACAAAATGTGGTGTTTTCTTCCACTGTTGCCCTTATGTGTGCAAGAAATTCAATGCAGCATAGAAATGTATGCGTTAAAAACGCAAGAAAGTTAATATTCTGTGAACTTTGGCAGACATCAATGAAGAAATGTAAATATTTTATTATATCTTTTCATGTGACAACACTGAAGAAATTACACTCTGCTACAATGTAAAGTAGTGAGCGTCCCGCCTGTATAACAGTGTAAATTAGCTTTCCCCTCTAAATAACTCAGCACACAGCCATTAATGTCTAAACCTTGGTAAAAAAAAAAGTGAGTACACCCCTAAGTGGAAATGTCCAAATTGGGCCCAATTGGCCATTTCCCCTCCCCGGTGTCATGTGACTCAATGTTACAAGGTCTCAGGTGTGAATGGGGAGCAGGTGTATTAAATTTGGTGTTGTCGCTCTCAAAATCTCTCATACTGGTCACTGGAAGTTCAACATGGCACCTCATGGCAAAGAACGCTCTGAGGATCTGAAAAAAAGAATTGTTGCTCTACATAAAGACGGCCTAGGCTAAAAGAAGATTGCCAAGACCCTGAAACTGAGCTGCAGCACGGTGGGCAAGACCATACAGCGGTTTCACAGTACAGGTTCCACTCAGAACAGGCCTTGCCATGGTCGACCAAAGAAATTGAATGCACATGCTCAACGTCATATTCAGAGGTCTGCACTGCTGTCCTAGGAGGAAGCCTCTTCTAAAGATTATGCACAAGAAAGCCTGCAGACAGTTTGCTGAAGACAAGCAGACTAAGGACATGGATTACTGGAACCATGTCCTGTGGTCCGATGAGATCAAGATAAACTTATTTGGTTCAGATGGTGTCAAGCGTGTGTGGCGGCAACCGGGCGAGGAGTACAAAGACAAGTGTGTCTTGCCTACAGTCAAGCACGGTGGTGGGAGTGTCATGGTCTGGGCCTGCATGAGTGCTGGTGGCACTGGGGAGTTACAGTTCATTGAGGGAACCATAAATGCCAACATGTACTGCGACATACTGAAGCAGAGTATGATCCTCTCCTTTTGGAGACTGGGACACAGGGCAGTATTCCAACATGATAACGATTTCAAACACACCTCCAAGACGACCACTGCCTTGCTAAAGAAGCTGAGGGTAAAGGTGATGGACTAGCCAAGCATGTCTCCAGACCTAAACCTATTGAGCATCTGTGGGGCATCATCAAACGGAAGGTGGGGGAGCGCAAGGTCTCTAACATCCACCAGCTCCATGATGTTGTCATGGAGGAGTGGAAGAGGGCTCCAGTGGCAACCTGTGAAGCTCTGGTGAACTCCATGCCCAAGAGGTTTAAGTCAGTGCTGGAAAAACAGTAATTTTACTCACCGTAAATTCTCTTTTCCCAAGTATAGTGGCAGTACCGGCGGGCTTGCTCTCTTCTGTAAAAGATCGAAGCGGTTAAGCTCCACCCCCCCTTACCCTATAACCGCCAATCAGTTAAATAACAAGAGGACCAAAGGCTGGAAAAAAATCATCTTTATTAACGAAATTTGGGAGGGAAACCCATACTGCCACTATACTTGGGAAAAGAGAATTTACGGTGAGTAAAATTACTGTTTTACCCGGCATATAGTGGCAGTACCGGCTTGATTAAAGATGAGAAAATCTTTTGAGGCTGAGAGAGCCTGGAGTTCCCCAATCCGTCGAGCTGATGTGATAGCTACTAAAAATGCTGTCTTTAGGGAGAGGAATTTAAGCGAAACCTCTTGGAGAGGCTCAAACGGAGTCAAGCACAGAGCCTTGAGCACCATGGGTAAGATCCCATGGTGGAAAAAAACAATCTAACCGGAGGTCTCTTAATCGTGATGGCCTTAAAAAATCTCCGAATTAAACTATCCGACGCCAGATCGAGTAGCAGAAAATGACTGAGAGCAGACACTTGACCTTTAAGTGTTGCAACCTTGAGGCCCGCTTTAAATCCCACATGTAAAAAGCACAAAATGACCGGAATGGATGGAGGAGAAGTCTGCAGGCCTTGAGACTGACACCATTCAAGAAATTTCCTCCAGGTTCTTAGATAAATTCATTGCCCGATGCGTCCGTGCTTACCGTTCTCGCACTTCGACGGTTTGTCCAGTCTCCACTTTCCAGCTTCTTATTTCATACGTTAAACCATTTAAGGCGGTTTTGTCTCCAACATTAGCCAGATGGGTTCGGTGGCTCCTTTCCTTGATCGGTGTGGAGTTGTCCTTTTGTGCCCACTCGGTTAGAGAGGCTGCGGCCTCCTGTGCCCTTTGGGCTGGGGGACATTCTATAGGCCGCACACTGGTCTCATGCCTCCACCTTTTGCTCCTTCTATTTCTACCCTGTGTCTTCAGTGGCTGCAGCGTTGGTTTCGGGCGTTAAAACTGCAAAATAGGAAGCCTCCTGTCTTGCCTTAAAATTTGAAATTATTCTAGCCTTGGTGCGCAAATAATTATAATTTTCATAAAGACAGGAGGTGAGTATTTTCCCTCCCGGTAGGTGCTTGGCTCCCTTGGGCGAGTATGTCATACAATGTTTTGGGCTTATCTTGTCCGTTTATGGTGCATTCCTGTTTCTATTTGGTGTTTTGTTGTATTTGGAAATGTTTTTCTTGGGCCTTTGTTGCTTATTGCTGGAATGTGGTTTTTCTCTCTTCTTTCCAGCTTGAGTTCATCTCCGTGCCATAGCTGTTGTGGTTTTTCTGGTTCCAGTTGCCTCGTCGCGCTACTTGTGAGGATTCTAGTTCTGGTTCCGGTTCCAGTTGCAGTTCAAGTTTCGGTTCTCAGTTGATGGATGTTGGCTGACGTTCTTCGGCTCCGGTTCACAGCAGACGAGGAAGAGGGGAAATGTCTAAGGGTTTACATACCACCTGTGTGCTGTTTTATTGGTTGTTTTCACTCTATACGTTTACTCTCACCAACAGCAGCAAAGAAAGAGTTAAGGAAGATATGCAAAATACTCTCCTCCAGTCTTTATTAAAATCATTATTATTTGGACACCAAGGCTAGAATACTTTCCAAAAAAACATGTTGGTTAGGACATGTGTTAGGAGACTAAATAAAAAGGGTTAATTCCTACCTAACAGTACTGGTCAGCTAGGCTGGTTCCCAGTCACACAAAAAACACCTTTCCATAAACAGCCAAATATTTGTCTCACCCCTCAGGCTCAGTTTCATGTAGACTCACAGACTTATACAACATATTAGTGCACCATGGGGAGGGGGGGTGTTCTGACATTAAACTGAAACAATGGCAGTCACTCCCTGGTTGCATATCCTGGCTGTCTGGCAGAGATAAGAAAAAAATGTCGGTGCGCTAAGCTAGTCACAGGCTCAAATAATACAAATGTATAATACGAGGCCTACCAAACAGGCGAGGAGGTTTAATTGCACCTCCCCCAACACATTAATAAGGTTTTGGTAGCAGTATAAACTGCTTTGTGTGCCCACTATGTAGGAGATGAGAGTAGGTCTCACCCTATTGAGAGTGTGCCTTGACGTGGCGGGTGAGCTTAATTATGCTTTGGCCAATTCATATAACCAAAACCTCTCATTTATATTATGTTTATATATTTGTTGCCAACTTTATTAGGGTAAGAAGCGCAGACAGTTTTTGTTTTTTGTCTGGCAGAGATAGCAAGCGATTGCCTCTCCAGTGACCCCAGTGATAGGGTTCCGTCACACATGGCATCGTTGACTAACAAAATGTCCAGGTCCTCTGGCAGAAAAATAGCCCAAAAACATTAAAGAGCAAACCACCATATTTCACTGTGGGCAGGAGGTACTTTTCCATATGGCTGCCTTTGTGTATGTGCCAAACCCACGTCTGGTGTTTATTGCCACATAGCTCTATCTTGGTTTCAACTTGCCATATAACCTCATCCCATTTGAAGTTTCAGTAGTGTTAAGAAAACTGAAAACCTTTTTTGAAACCCTTGCAAACAACTTGTGATCATGTAGGTGACATCTGAGTGTAGTTTTAGAGACATTCCAAGGCGCAACTAACGTCTGCAATTCTCCAGCTGTGATCCTTGGAGATTCTTTTGGCCACTTCAACCATCCTCTTCACAGTGCATCCAGACAATATAGACACACGTCCTCTTTCATATTAATTCATAACATTTTCACTGGATTTATTGCTCTGATGGTGGAAATGGGCATTTTCAATGCTTTTGCTGTTTTCTTATAGCCACTTCACATCTTGTGACGCTAAACAATTTTTCCCCAACATAACAGCTATATTCCATTGTCACCATGACTGACTGACTAAGCAAATTTGCCAATATTTATACCAATATGTATACCCCCGTGAAACAAGAAGTCACGGTTTTACAATGTCCTGTTCCTAGTCACACAGGCATTCTAAAATGTAAAATATCACTAGGAATATACGTAAACTATATTTATTGTTGTCCAAGTTGTTTCTGGCCATTAGCACATGTCAATAGATTAATGTGGCTTCTCTGGCCTTTGCTGCTACCCCAGAAAGTTTTCCCTGCAAAAAAATTATGCTCTCTGCACATGCGATTCAGGAGCGAAATTTGTTGCACAGTGCCCACATTTACTCACTCTCTCATGTTCTCTAACTGTTTCACTACTTTTGTCCTCATCTTCACAGACGTAACTTGGTGGGAACTTCCACAAAACCAGGGGCCCTACCGGTGACGTCCTCTCCCCGATCCTCCAATAGGGGTAAAGGACATCTAACATGCTGTTCAAACTTGGAATTTTGACACAGTAGAAGTCACCCCAGTAGCCCCAGCTAGGCAAGCAGTCTTGTCCTGTAGCATGTCAAGGAAGCCTCCATGCCCTGAGGTACTGGGGCCAGCCTCCTTCCTACACACTTTTTGGCTGAGGTGCGGCAGAGTGCAAATGAGGGCCTGATTGAGAAATGTGTGTGTTTGCTGCGACTAATACTGGCTTGCTTCCAATTAAACTGAGCTCCTGATTTTTTTTTTTATTTTTTTTTTTTTAACACATGAATAAACATATCTACAAAAAACAAGACACATACAACAATACATTAATTAAATGCAAACAAACCTTAGGCTATAAAAACTGTGTTATGAATAATCCTTTTACAAAATTCATATATAATTCATATTATTTTAATAATCGATTACTTAGCCGATTATTTTTTCAATTAATCGGATACATTTTTTCAAAATATTAGGGCTGCAACAAAAGATTATTTTATTATTATTATTTTTTCAATTAATCAATCGGATAAAAAATGCAAATTTTTTTAATTTCAAATAATGTAATAAAAAAAACGTACAAGTTACACTTACATCTCTTTATCACAATGGCCTCTCTCTCTCTCTCTCTCTATTCACCTTCTTATTTTACTGACATAATAAAAGCTACAAGAAGCTTAAAAGCTTCCGCTAGGGCTTCTATGAAGCTGCAATGAAAGTGCCTGTCAGCAACAGCGGTTCACAAAACACCAGGGAGTCGGGAGAGAGGCAGAGTGGTGTATGGGGAGGGGGGGAGGAGGCAGAGTGGTGTATAGGGGGAGGTAGAGTGGTGTATAGGGGTATAATGAATTTCAGAGTGGCATATCTGGGGAAGGCAGAGTGGTGAATCAGGGAGTATAATGAATTTCAGGGTGGTGCAGGGCATTTATGGGGGGTAGAGTGGCATATCAGGGTGCACAGTGGCATATAGGGAGGTATAAGGCATAAATGGGGGCGAGTGGCATATTGGAAGTTATAAGGCATATCAGGGGGCACAGTGGCATATAGGGAGTATAAGGCATATCGATATTAGGCATATCAGGGGGGCATAAGACATATCAGGGGGTAAAAGGTATATCATGGGGCTCAGTTGCATATCACTGGCATATAAGGAGTATAAGGCATATCAGGGGCACAGTGGAATCTCTGGCATATAGAAGGTATAAGGCATATCTGGGGCAGAGTGGCAAGCTGGGGGTCAGATGTGCATAACTGGGGGCAGTTTGGTAAATAAAAAAAAAACATAAACAAGGCTTTTTTCTCATAGTGTTTATTAAATATGAAAAATAGTTAACATATGAATTAATACTTACTAATAACTTTGTATTAAAACCTAGTTTGAGAAACACTGTTTGGGTTCTTGTAGCTTTTATTATTATGTTAGTAAAATAAGAAGGTGAATAGAGAAATGCCATTGTGATAAAGAGATGAAAGTGTAAATTTTTTATTACATTATTTGAAATATTTTTTAGGGCTGAACCAACTAATCGATAAAATCGATAATGAAAATCGTTGGCAATAATTCATTATCGATTAGTTGAATCTATTTTTATCGATTTATAAAAAGAGGTTTTTTTTCCCCAGAGCAAATGCTCTGAAAAACTCCTCTCCTTATATAATCCGACCTCAAACAGAGATCGGATTATAACACTAAAATCCAGATCCCCGCAAAGCTGCAGGGGACCTGGATACCCCTCACTGTCAGCCGGTGGGTGTCCGTGCGATGCGCACAGACAACTTCCGCCTCTCCCCTCCACCTCCGCTCCTACGATGCAGTGGCAGCATCACATGATGTAAAAGCCCCAGCGGAAGTGAAGGTGAGTAACGGAGGCTGTCTGTGCACATCGTGCAGACCCCCACCGGCTGACAGAGAATCGAGGTCTCCTGCAGAGGATCATCCTCTGTCAGCTGATGGGGGTCTGCGCGATGAGCACAGCCTCCGTTACTGCTCTTCACTTACGCCGAGGCTTCTATGAAGCTGCAGTGAGAGTGCCTGTCAGCAACTGAGGTTCACAAAACACCAGGGAGTCGGGAGAGAGGCAGAGTGGTGTATGGGAGGGGGGAGGGGGGAGGAGTCAGAGGGGTATATGGGAGCCACCCTCCCATACATCACTAGAAGCCCTAGCAGAAGTGAAGGGGAGTAACAGAGACTGTCTGTGAGCATCACGCAGACCCCCACCAGCTGATAGAGAGAATGATCCTCTGCAGGAGACCTCGATTCTCTGTCAGCACGATGTGCACAGACAGCCTCCATTACTCCTCTTCACTTCCGTTGGGGCTTCTACATCATGTGATGCTGGCGCTGCATCGTAGAAGCCCCAGCGGAAGCGGAGAGGAGAGGCAGAAGTTGTCTGTGCGCATTGCACGGACACCCACCGGCTGACAGTGAGGGGAATCCAGGTCCCTTGCAGCGTTGCGGGGGATCTGGATTCTAATGTTATAATCCGATCTCTGCTTGAGGTCGGATTATAGAAGGAGAGGAGTTTTTCAGAGCATTTGCTCTGAAAAAACCCTCATTTTATAAATCGATAAAAATCGATTCGACTAATTGACAATGAAAATCGTTGTCAACGATTCTTATTATAGATTATTATCAATTTTATCGATTAGTTGTTGCAGCCCTAATCACAACACAAAATTACAAACAATTTGGGAGTCGCCATACTGGAGAATGTGCTAATGTCCAAGGGTCATAATCTAATCAGTCATCCTAAAGAGGCAAAGACGGGACATATATTTATTCTGTAAAAAGTATAGTTTACTCAGGTATGTTGTTATAGGCTGCTGAATAACATTGTTTTAATGCCAGGTCTGCTATTATTTCGTGTTTTTTTCCCATTTGTAACTGATAATTTATTTGAGCTTTCAGTTTCTCCCAAGGAGGAACTTCTTGATTTTTCCATGTTGTATGGAAAAGAAAACTCTCAGGAGAAAGTTGAATACCAGTCTCTAACATATCTTGTACTGAGACAACCATGTGCCAAAATGTATCAAATTTTTTACAACTCCACCAGATATGAGCATAAGTGCCTTTCTCTATACTGTATCTCCAACATAAGTCAGAGACTTTGGGGTACATCTTTTTCAATCTTACTGGTACCAGGTGCTATCTATTAATTATTTTATATTGTAGTTCATTAAGGTTTAAACAGTGTATGTTCTTTTTTAGGTTAGTTAAGGTTCTATACCAGTCTTCTTGATTGATTTCCAGAGCTCTCTCTTTTTGCCATTTCAACATGGACTTTAATTCAAGTTCAAGCTGTCCTCTTCGTCACAAATCCCGCTTTTTAACACTTTAGTAACATTAACATCTTGGATTTATTTCCATTGTGAGATCTCTTCTCTAATTCTATGAAGTTCTTTACTCGCAAATATGTAAACAGCTCATTCATAGATAACTCAAAATCAGCAACTAGCTCCGGAAAGGGTCTAACTATCATCTTTGACCAGCTGGTTATAATTCCTTAAACCTCCATTTGCTTATGTCCAGATCCTTAATATTCATTTCTAAAAATGTTAAAGAAATATTTGGCATTATAAAATAGCAAAAGTTCTTTGACTTTCTGAATGTTACCCAAAATTTTCCCAAATTACTTAGGATTAAGTTATCTCTACTAATTATGGATTGTAAATTGGAGGATATAAAATAGTTCAAATCAGCTGTCTTTAAAATAGATGATTCTATTTTATACCAGGTCTCATCGTGATCAGACTATCAACTAGGGCTGCAACAACTAATCGATAATAATCGATAATGAAAAGCGTTGCTAACGAATTTTATTAATCGATTAGTTGAATCGATTTTTATCGATTATAAAATGAGGGTTTTTTCAGAGCAAACAGTCTGAAAAATACCCCTCATTATAATCCGTTTCAGTGACTCACAGCAGCAGTTCCTACTTAAAGTCCCTCCCTGTAATCACTGTGACAACTGGCCCCACCCCTTCCTTCTCCAAAACCACATGGCTGTGACACTCATCTAACTAAGTATAAAATTAATATTTGGGCTGCTGAAAGTTAGGGGAGGTGGGGGTTAATTTAAGGGCAGCTATGGTTAATGGAGTGTTTAGGGTTAATTTAGGGGCAGTTATGGTTACTGGGGTGTTTAGGGGCAGCTATAGTTAATAGGGTGTTTAGGGTTAATTTAGGGACAGCTGTGGTTGTGGGGTGTTTGGGGTTAATTTGAGGCAGTTGTGGTTAATGGTGTGTTTAGGGTTAATTTAGGGGCTGTTGTGGTTGATGGTGTGTTTAGGGTTAATTTAGGGGATGCTGTGGTTGATGGGGTGTTTAGGGTTAATTTAGGGGTAGTTATGGTTAATGGGGTGTTTAGGGTTAGTTTAATGATGAGGACTGAGGGTTAATTTAATTAATTTAATAAAGTTAACTTAAGGTGCAATTAGAGGTAAAGGGGGGCAAACTAAGGGGAATCTAAATCCTGGGGGCAGTGAAGATTAACCCAGGACTTATTTATAAAAGTATGGTGTCAGTGTGATGTGAACAGGTCTGTGACTCTATGAGGGGACTATGAGATATCAGGGGGGTTTAAGGCATATCTGGGGAGGACGGAGAGACATATCTGGGAGTATAAGGCATATACGGTATATAAGGCATATGTGGGGAGGGCAGTGTGGCATGTCTGGGGAGGACGGAGTGGTGTATCAGGGTGTATAAGGCATATCTGGGGGTAGAGTGGAGTGGCATATGTGGGAGGCAGCATGGCGTGGCATATGTGGGAGGCAGTGTGGCGTGGCATATGTGGGAGGCAGCGTGGCATATGTGGGAGGCAGCGGTGCAAGCCTGGGAGGCAGCGTGGCAAGCCTGGGCTCAAATGTCCATAAATTGGGGGGGCTGGTTTTTTTTTTTTTATACTGCTGTTTGTATTTAACATAGTTTATTAAATTATTTTAAATAAATGAAAAATTTACATTCATTTTTTTTATCCGATTAATCTAAAAAATAAATCGGCCAACTAATCGATTATGAAAATAATCATTAGTTGCAGCCCTACTATCAACCATTTTGAAATATGTGTAATCATTGCTGCTTCATGGTATTTATGTCCAGAAAGGCTACTCCCCCTTGACTTATACTTTTCTTTAGGATCTTGACCGAAATTCTTGGGGTCTTAGATCCCCATATAAATCTTGTGAATGACTTTTGGATCTCCATTAGTCAACTCTTGGGAAAATAAAAGGGAACTAGTCTAAACAAATCCATCTTGGAAGAATATAAGATTTATCCTTCCCCACCAGGAATTTAAAATTCACCACCAGTAATTTATCAGGATTTGATGCTATTTTTATCCCCAGGTAAGTAACTTCCTTAGAGGCCCAGGTAAATAAATATTTAGTCTTTAAGGCTTGTGCCAAAGGGCCAGGATAATTAACCAACGTTGCATTAGTTTTAGATATATTAAGTTTATAATTTGCCACCTTTCCATATAAAGTTATTTCTTTAAATAAATGCTCTGTTGAGTCAGCTGGATCTAAGACGGTATTATTATTATCTTTTATTTATATAGCGCCAACAGTTTACGCAGCGCTTAATACAATACATAAATTCAAGGGATATGACAAGACAAGAATTGACAGACTAAGACAAACCAATACATTTGGTGGAGAGAGCCCTGCTCGCAAGCTTACAATCTAGAGGGAAATGGGGTGACAAACATAAGGCATAAAGAAAGGGTGAGAGGTAGTGTGGTGGTTGTATCGATGACAAGGAAGTTCTAGCAGCTAAGATGGCATGCTTCTCTGAAGACGCGGGTTTTTAGATTTTTCTTGAATGTCGGGAGGGAGGGAGAATGCTGAAGGTTCCTTGAGAGTAGAAATCTTGTAAACTGGAAAAGAGGTGATAAGTGAGGAGGAGAGCCTTAGCCCATGGGAAGAACGTAGTAGAAGAGTATTTGCTAATGAGGTCAGAAATGTATGGAGGAACAGTATTATGGATGGCCTTATATGTCAGTACCAGGATTTTAAGTTTAATTCTAAAGGTAATTGGGAGCCAGTGGAGGGTTTCACAGAGGGGGGAAGCAGAAGAGGAGTGACGTGCAAGGAAGATGAGCCTAGCAGAGGCATTTAGGATAGACTGTAGAGGAGAGAGAGTCGAGACAGTGGAGTGCCAACCAGAAGAGTGTTGCAGTAGTCAAGACGGGAAATGATAAGTGAATGAACCAGAGTTTTTGTGGATTCTTGGGTGAGGAACGGGCAGATACGAGAGATGTTTTTTTAGGTGCAAGCAGCAGGATTTGGCGAGGGACTGAATGTGAGGGATGAAGGAGAGGTTTGAGTCAAGGATGACCCCAAGGCATCAGGCCTGGTTAGTAGGAGAGATAGTCGTGTTGTTAATGGTGATAGAGAATTCAGGTAGTGGAGATGGAGGGAGGGAAGATAATGAGTTCAGTTTTAGAAAGATTAAGTTTCAGGTAGCGTTGTGACATCCATGAAGAAATAGCAGACAGGCAACTGGTAATACGGGACATGAGAGATGGAGAGAGATCAGGAGAAGACAGGTAGATTTGGGTATCATCTGCATATAGATACTGGAGGCCAAATGAGTTGATTAGTTTGCCAAGAGAGGAAGTATAACGAGAGAACAGCAGAGGGCCAAGGACTGAACCTTGGAGGACACCAACCGAAAGTGGAAGGGGCGATGATGTCTTGCCAGAGAAGTTGACAGAGAAGGAACGGTTAGACAGATAAGAGGAGATCCAGGAGAGAGCTGTATCTCGAATGCCTATAGAAGCAAGTGAGTCTAGAAGAAGGTGGTGATCAACAGTATCGAATGCAGCAGAGAGACCCAGTAGTATTAGAATAGAGAAGTGACCTTTTGCTTTGGCAGAGAGCAAGTCATTGGAGACTTTTGTTAGAGCTGTTTCAGTAGAGTGAAGGGGTTTGAAACCAGACTGTAGAGGGTCAAGGAGGGAATTAGAGGAGAGGGAGTTAGTAAGGCGATTGTACACAATCCGTTCAAGCAGCTTAGAGGTAAAAGGAAGCAGAGAGATAGGGCGGTAGTTAGTCAAGCAGACGGGATCTGAGGAAGGATTCTTTAGAATCGGTGTGATTAGTGCATGCTTGAAGGCAGATGGTACAGTTCCAGATGATAGAGAAAGATTAAATAGGTGGGTAAGTGATGGACCAAGGGATGGACATAGAGACTTTGTGAGGTGTGAAGTGATGGGGTCAAGGGGACAGGTTGTTGTGTGAGATGAAGAAAGAAGAGTGGCTATCTCTTCTTCAGTTGTAGGGGAAAAGGCAGTTAGTATAGGAGGAGTGGAGAGAGTGGTGGTGAGTGGTGTAGGAGGGAGTTGTAAGGAAGAGAGGTCTTTTCTAATAGTCTTGATCTTCTCTTTGAAGTGGGTAGCAAGATCTTGGGCAGTGAGAGAGGTTTGTGGTGTGGGTGCGGAGGGACAGAGAAGGGAGTTGAAAGTAGAAAAAAGGCGTCGTGGGTTGGAAGAAAGGGAGAATATGAAAGTGGAGACGTAGAGCTGTTTGGCGAGAGAGAGGGCAGAGTTGTAGGTTAATGGCTCTATAAGTGGGAAGACTGGAGGTGGAGAGACTATGCACGTGAGGAAGCCGATTGGTGAAACGCGTTGTGCTGAATACGCCCATTGAGGAAGTGGACACAGAGGAATCCTGAGAGAACCAAGCTGTTCCTGCTACAACACAGCATTATTCCGGTCCTTCCCACGGGAGCGTTAAAGTATTCTTATATGTAAGATACTATTTTTTTATTTATATTAAAACTACTACTTTTTTTTAACACTTTCTCCTCCGGTCTTTTCTAGTACACCGGTACAAAGAAGAAACTCCATTCCCCAGAAGGGGCTCTATGGGCTTCCCAACAGAGGAACTTATTGAAGAATCCATTTTAATGAATTTAAGTATTATTTAATTTCCGCACATATTGTGGTGTCGTTTGTAAATTTTGCGCAGCACTTTATTTCTTTGTTTTGTGTATTATCCTTTACACACTTGTGGTCAGTGTGTTGGTTCTGCAGCACCAAGGTATTATACTTGTTTAAGTTGTGTCATTACACCAGATATCTGGCATTTTCATTTTAAGCGCTGAGTATCACTCTTTCCTTTTCACTCAGAGTTGTAGGTGTGAAGCATGAATTTATAGTGAGTAAAGTCTTCGCTGGATTTTGATTTTCTGAAGTAGCGTTCAGCTGTGCGGCAGCACTTCTGAAGAAACTGTGGTTTTGGTATGCCATGGTTGGCGTTTAAATTGTCGGGGGTAACGTAGTAATTGGAGCTATGGTGTCGAGGGATGAAGCAAGTGTGTTATATAAAAAGAGGCTGCTGTGTCTGGGCAGGAAAGGGTTAACATGGAAGGTAAGAGGTAACAACAATATCATCAGCATAGAGCAGGGGTGTCCAAGTTTTTTCTGCAGTGGGCCACTTCATCAGAATTGTATACCTGCGCGGGCCGCACTCATTTTTCACTGTGACAAAAAATATGGCCTTTAATAAAATATGCAGATTAAAATAAAGTAAAATGACACAAAACCTTTACTTTTCCTCTCACTGATTTCTGGGCCTAGAAAGTTTTGCGACTACAAATTCAGGATTCCCTAGATTTATTCTAGGGATGAACTAAAATGAAAATTCTGGACCAAAACATTCAGGGTTCACTTAGCCAAAACCGAAAATGACCCCCACCTTTAAAAATAATAATAAAAACTCACATTTTTAATAAAAGTAGGTAACACACAATTGGACAAAATTAGCAATATGACTTGGCAACCAGTAAATGCAGGCAACCAGTAAATGCTGGTACCTAGGCATGATGGGGCTGTGCTCGCTGTGATTGCTGTTAGCAATCACACTCCTACCATGCCAAGTCAGCCAATACATGCTGGTACAGGGTGGCTGTAAGTGATGTGCAGACCCCATACTGCTGGCAGCATCACTACACAAGGGGGGCAGCTAGCTAGGTTTCAGCATGTACTGGCTGACTTGGCATGATAGGAGTGTGATTGCTAACAGTAGTCACAGTCCCATCATGCCTAGGTTCCAGCACTTACACATCCATCCAGTAAATACTGGAACCTAGGCATTATGGGACTGTGATTGCTGTTAGCAATCACACTCCTATCATGCCAAGTCAGCCAGTACATGCTGGTACAGGGTGGCTGTGAGTGCAGACCCCATACTACTGGCAGCATCAATACACAAGGGGGGCAGCTGGCCAGGTTTCAGCATGTACTGGCTGACTTGGCATGATAGGAGTGTGATTGCTAACAGCAATCACAGTCCCATCATGCCTAGGTTCCAGCACTTACACATCCATGCTATCACACACACACACACACACACACATTTATTCATATAATCATTCATTCACAGATTCATTCCCTCAATCACACACACTCATTCAAACACCCTCCCCACCTCCTTACCTGCAAGGCAGCTCCTCGATGCCGCTTACAGACTTCAGCAGGGGGCGCGGCCTCCCTCTGCCTTCTCTGCTAAAGCACAGAGGAAGTAGGATGTCACGTGAACTCCGCTTCCTCTGTGTGCAGTCCAGAAGTCCCTCCCACAAGTAAGTAGCAGGGCTTGAGGTGCGGCTCGCGTAAGATCGGTTGCCCTGGCTGCGGGCCGCATGTTGGACGCCCCTGGCATAGAGCATTATTTTACCTTATTTTCCTTTATTCAGGCCTCTTTTAATTTGTACATTGTCACTTATACTTTGAGCCAGAGGTTCCAAAGAAAGTATATATATATAAAAGGGGAGATAAAGGGCAGCCTTGTCTAGTGCCATTTCTGACCTGGAACCAAAGAGAAGATATGCCCTGTCCAACTATCCTAGCCGTAAGGGAAAACAGAGCCATTATCTTATGTAGAATCTTTCCTTCAAGACCCAATTTTTCTACAGATGCTTTGAGGAATTTCCAGTTGACTGTCAAATGCTTTTTCAGCATCTAAAAACAGAGTCATCATGGGGTTTATCTTCCTTTTATTAATGTCCTGTATTTGTATTAACCGTCTAATATTACTACTAGAAGTTCTTCCTGCTACAAAGCCTACCTGATCCTTATTTACTTTATTTATTTTATTTATTTAAGACAGAAATTATATTTTTTAGTCTGGCCGCAAGAAGGGCAGCATAGATTTTAGTGTCTGAGTTAATCAGAGAAATAGGTCTATAGTTAGTTGTAACGGGTTCACCAAGAGAGCTGTAGTAACTCCCAGAGATCACCCACATGTATCCTCCTATTGTCCCCAGAATAACTTCCAGCACCAGCCAGCATGCGCACCTTGGAACCCCGCTATGTGTACCCAATACGTAGACACAACTACCTTGAACTGAGTACAGCAGGAATAAACAGTTTATTATTGTAAAACATAGCCTCATATAGCCACAGAACTTCATTAACATAAATTAACAGATACGTTCATACAACCCAACCTTTAATCCCCTGGCAGCAATCCTATTGATGGGATCAATTAAACAATGGAGTTTCTGCCTGTGCTATCTTTGTTTGACAGCCAGGCTGGAGCCATCTCTGAGTACCTTGGGGCCCTGTATGACAGGTCATTCTGTCACATTAGTGATCTTATCAGGGGGCTTGTCTTGCTTTAAAATGGGAACTATATTGGCACGCATAATTTTTAATGGAAAATGGGCCTGTTTTTCCATTAAATTAAATATATTGCGGTTTCTGAACTAATGTTTTTTTTGTTTTTTTTTTATTAGAAAATCCATCTGGGCCCGGAGCAACGTTGTTCTTTAAATGATTAATTATTGATTCAACTGCCTCAATATTAAATGGCACATTCAATTGATCTAAATGTTCTTTTGATAATTTAAGCAGAGTAATTTTATTTAAGTAATTTGGATGCAGGGTTCTTCAGACTGATCTGGAATATTATATAATTCTTGTCTTGGTACCATCTTTCAAAAGCAGCTCCTATTTCATGTGGAGTATAAAAAGAGTTATCCTTTTCTGTTATTTTATAAATTCTATGAGATGTCACTTTTTTTTTTTTTTTAATTTTGCTGTTAGGAGACAATCTGTCTTGTTATTCTTATAGTACCATATCTGATTTAACTTCCTGAGATTCTCCTTTATTTTAGCCATATGGTGATCATTGATTAACTTTTTAACCCTGCTTAGTTTCTCTGACATTTCAAAAAGTGGTGAATTGGTAATCGATTGAGCTCTAAATATAATTCTGGGAGAGAAGAAAGGGATTGTTTTTGCTCCTTAGGGCTCAGCATTATTATTAATGTCCCCTGGGGTTACATTCTCTAAAAAAAATAATAAAAAAAAGTAATTTTGGCTAAATATTCCAGATTTTCATTATTCTGTAGAACAGTATCATTCAATCTCCAATCTCTGCAAGGGTTATCTCTGCTGAGTTATTATATCACAAATAAATGTCTTAACATCTTTAATATATATTGGTCACCTAGAAACATATCTAGCCTTGAATATGATAAATGTACTTTTGAAAAGTGTGTATAGTCCCGGTCCTCTGGCCTAAAAGATCTCCAAATATCATAGAGGGCAAATTCCTTAAATAGTTGTTGACGTTTCTTAGTTTGTTTTATTTAGTCAATAGGGCACTTGGCTCCTGTAGGGAATTGTTTATCAATATTTGGATCAACCACCATGTTGAAATCCCGCTAGAATAACCTGACCTTGTTTGATTTCATCAATTCTATTTAATAACTTTCTTAAAAAGATAACTGGGATCTATTGGGTGCATATATATTGACTATAGTAAATAGTTTCTCATTTAACTGGCATATTAGTATGATATATCTAGCTTCTAGATCTACCTCTTGCTATATGTTCTCATACTTTATCTGGAATTCCAAATTAGAATTGCCACTCCTCTTTTTTTATTGTTTACTAGAGAGGCGTTAGCGGCTAAAGAATACCCTCTAATTTTCATTTTCTTCATTTTTGGTTTTATCAAGTGGGATTCTTGAATCAGAGCTACGTCAATATATTATTTTTTGCAAGTTTTGGTTAACATCGCTCTTTTATAGTTTGTATTTAACGCTTGGACATTAAGGGTTGTACATTTGACCATAAATGTCTAGCTCTTCCTGACGTCCCAGTATGGCAAAACTCCCTAACATAGTAAATAACAAACCAACAAAACATAAATTGGACTACATACAACACAACACAAGATATACAGAGGGAGAAGAGCCCCTCCCTCTCCTCTGTATTCGCACCTTCCCGCTAAACATGGTGCGAGAATATAGACTTGACAAAGTCTATGATGAGGGGATTTGAGTCCGCTGGAACTCTTTAAAAGTATAGAACTCTATATTAACCCTTCACATGAACTAAATCTGTTAATTTACATTTCATTTTGTTCCGCTGAGAGTATAAGGAAAGATCCAAGTCATAGAAGATATTAAAGTTTTTATATTGATCCTCTTGTAATTAACAACAAAACAAAAAATAAAATAAAAGCTGATTTTAACCTCAAGCATCTAGTCTCATCAGAGCTGTTTTAGAAGCAATCGAATAGGGGTTTTTTTTCTTCGTTTTTTTAAGCGCACGGGTGTTGCCATATTTTAGAGGCATACAGCCTTTGAATATGGTGAATATGATATGAACGATTTTTTTGGCATGTTGAAGACCGCTTTCTACAGTTGTTTAACACAATGATGTGGCAAGCAAGGGCTAAATGACAGTAAAACCACTGAACTGCTTATTAAGAATTTCTGTTTCTTTGGATGCAAGCCACCTTTTTTGTATCTCTCATTATTACTCTAGCATGGAAAATAAAAAAAAATTAAAAAAAAACACTTTTCTAGCCATAAATTAAAACCATCGTGCAATTGCTGGGTGTGTCTATCCTTTGGTGTAGTACTGCTGTTGGTAGTGGTCCAGCAATGCAAAATCTGGATCTCCTTACAAGCCCGATGATGCTGTCCCTTTATTATTTAAAAGGTCCACTGAATTCCACTGAACATCTTTTTGAAAAGTAAAAAAATCTTCCAAGTTTCATGTGAACCAAAAGGTCAAAATACAAAATTATGTTTGTAAAGAAATGCACCAAAATCTAAATAAAAAGGGTCCTCTAAATCAATTTTGCTCCCCCAATATAAAACATGTTGTAAAATGATTAAAAAATACTTACCCAAAGGAGTATTAAGACAAACAAACTGTAAATCAAACCAAAAATTTTCCACATCTTGAATAGTTTTCAAATGATAATGTCGCTTATCAAAAGGATGATTTCCTTGAGCAAGATTATAGTGAGGGTCACAGCTGGTGGTATCAACAATTGTAGCCTTTTTCTTCACATACACAAATACCTGTTGATGAAAACTTACCATTGTAAATAAACCCGACATCAAAGTATACCAAGGCAAATTTCATACAGCTAATGATAAATACCCAACACTACTGGGAAAAGTGAAATTATAACTTAGCAGCATGTTCATAAAAAAAAAAACTTAGCTCACGTCACTCAGGCCTGCAGAGAAAAAAATGGTATATATTGCAACAAAAGAAAATGCATTTGTCAATGCAATCATATTTAACTGTAAATGAGAATGGGACATAATGCTGGTTGTAAGTCATTTTAACCTTTTCCGTACCGATGACGTACCTGGTACTTCCTGGTTGGGTGTCACCCACAGACCGGGACGTACCAGGTACGTCATCAATGATGCGCGATCCAGCGTCGATATGGACGCCGGGATCGCGAGGGGCGGCTGCTACTGACTGATGGATGTCCCTAGCGATCTGTAGCAGCCACTCCCCCTCAAGTCCGTTCATGTGATCGCTTTGAAGCGAATCACGAGCACGAAATTAAAATATATATATATATATATATATATATAATTAGATATGTTATTTTTACCCCCATTTGCTCTAAATCTGTACAATTTATATAGGTGTAAAAAACTTGAATTTGATTTCAAAAGAAAGCCCTACTTGCATTATTATTCACATAATTGAGAAAGAGGGAAGTTACAATGACCAGAGACATTGTAAAAAAACATATGAAAATTGCTTCGGTCATGTAGTATAAACCTGCCTTGAACCTGAAGGGGTTAAAGCACTTTTGTAAGCTTTTTTTAGCCATTAATGTGGAAAAACTTTTCTTCTTAAAACATCTTCTAGGTTCCCCTGCAGACAGAGTAAAATTGGGGCCAATCAGATGACTCCCTAATGGTATTGAATGATGGCTAAATATCTGACCAAACGCCCAACTGCATTTCCAGAACACTTTCTTGTTGCTGTGCATAGTCTTGCCATGGTGTTAGTAAGTTTGACTGTTACTCAACCAGTATTATTCCTCCAACACAGCGATTTATAGCTCAGTTAATGATTGTTGTGACGGAAGCCTCCGTGCCATAGGCTCCTAAGGAGGCGGGACGGAGGGCCAGTTTCCTCCTTACAGACTATGGGCCTTGGCCTAGAAAGTTCTTCTCTTCTTAGGGAGGACTACTTCCCCCTGGTACGCAAGCCACGTTTCCCAAAGTACAATAGACTCTAAAAAAAATTGTGGAGCTCGGAATTTTTTTTTTGGGTATACTGCATTTTGGGAGGGGGTTTAATTGTGGTTTTACTTTCCATTGGGTCAGGACTTACAGTACAGAGACCTTTATGGCCAGTATTTTCACCTGGATCTGATATCCAGCAGGTTTCAGCCAGAAGTCAGGGAAACGCCTGTGTTTACCATTCTCTTCACAGACTACAAGAGCGCCCCCAAACCGGGCTGAGGTGGGCTGAGTGCAAATACTGAGCCGTGTGCAAAGGAGGACCTGTGTGGTTTGCTGTGTCTATTGTATGTAAATTTCCCCCTTATACTGTTTAAATACCCCTGTGCCATAGTGCTAGTGCAGTTCCAGTGTAGAGGCGTCCCCCCCCCCTTCCCTCTACAACGCTGGTTCTGTCAGGTGCTGAAGAGGTTACTTACTGGGGCCCCGGAGGAGGAAGCAAAGTTTGGCAGGAGTACCCAGTCAGGGTAAAGGGCGTCCCGTCACAACATATTTACACATATATATATATTATTCACACATGTGTGTATGTATATACATACTGTGTTTCTTATTCAATAAAATGCTGGAAAAGTCCCGGTAGTGCACCTTTTCTTATATTAATTATATATATATATATATATATATATATATATATATATATATAGTGGCAGACTGTGTGGTATAGTCATTGATGGAATGTCCCAGGGCTTCCATACAAACTGTATCACTAGTAATTTGGAAACCATGGTAAGGGTCTCAACAGCAGAGCGTCTGGAGAGCAGGGTGGACTAGTGCTCCAACAGCACTAATTGCTGTTAAAAACAAAAATCTACTCCAGAGCTTGTACTAGACAGGAGCTCCACAGGTGTTTGCTCTAATTGGGGCTTAACTGCAGCTGATGAATTAGCAGACAATGTGTGAAAAAGGATCAGCCTGATGCAGCAGAAAGAAGCCAGTGTTAGGCCAGCTAGGAGAGCTGATGGACTCAAGAGGCCACTCTCTACAAAAATTGCGTTTTGATCTTTCATTTATTGAAAAGTGGGAAGTCACCCAATTGGACATAATCTGTTGCTGTGTATGACAAGTGCTCAGGAAAAGCTCAGGAAAAAGCATAAAAACTTTTATTTTGTACCGACATATTCACTGCTGTTTATTCTAACCAAATAAACACTGAAACTGAGCTGGATGTGTCCTGGGCTTCATTAACCCTAGACTGTGGTAACTAACAAGATACTCTTCAAAAACCCTGATGTAAAAGAAAAATTTGTCACAATATATATACTTCATCTTATTTTAATTTGAAATACCTGATCTTTGTCTTGAAATTTTTCTATTGGACCAAACTGCACAAGTCCCATACAGCTTAATTTTTGCAGACTCTGGAACACTGAAAACACATACCTCCTGAAACAGATACATTCCAGCGAAAAATGAATAAACAAAACAAATATAAAACACTCAATTTAAACTGAGCATAACAGTTCTAATTAGTCAAGACCATTCATGCACATATGCAAATAAATTTTTATATATATATATATATATATATATATATATATATATATATCACACACACACATATTTGCCCAAATATAGGCTAACCCTCCCCCCCCACACACACACACTTAAAAGTGGGGGTGCAGCCTATAATCGGGGTTTAGCGCAGTTATGCACAATTCTTATCACCCGACGCCTGGGACATGCAGTTTTGGGCGGCGGGCGGGTTTTTGATCTTTTTCCATTTTGCTCTACTCTCCAGCAGCCGGTGGACATCTGCGCGACACGCGTAGACAACCTGCGTGCATCGCAGACAAGTCAAGTCGGGGGGGGGCTTATCTAGGGGCAGACTGGCATTTCTAGGGGGTCAGAATGGCATTTCTAGGTGGCATAAAGCATATCAAGGGGACAGAGTGGCATATCAGGGTGACAGAGTAGGATATCTATAAGTAAGGTGCATTATGAATTAAGGGGGACCTTAAAATGGCTTTTGGTTTTCCATATTTCTGTTTATATATAACCTATGCTGCATAATCGATACCAAAAATGTTAACATACATGTATTCCTGTGTATTAGGTAAAATACTATTCCACTATTATTATTTACACCTGTTCAATTGCTTGTTAACACAAATAGCCAATCACATGGCAGCAACTCAAAGAACTAAGGCATGTATACGTGATCAAGACAACTTGCTAAATTTCAAACAACAAGAGAAAATATCCAGTGAGCAGCAGTTGTGTGGACAAAAATGCCTTGTTGATGTCAGAGGAGAATGGGCAGACTGGTTCGAGATGACAGAAAGGCAAACTCAAATAACCACTCGTTACAACCAAGGTATGCAGAATACCATCTCTAAATTCACAACACATTGAACCTTGAAGCAGATGGGCTACAGCAGCAGAAGACCACACCGGGTGCCACTCCTGTCAGCTAACAGGAAACTGAGGCTATAATTCCAACAGGTTCCAACAGGCTCACCAAAGATGGACAATGGAAGACTGGTCTGATGAGTCTCAATTCCAGTGGGGACATTCAGATGGCGGGGTCAGACTTTGGCGTAAACATGAAAGCATGGATCCATCTTGCCTTGTATCAATGGTTCAGGCTGGTGGTGGTGTAATGGCGTGGGGGAAATTTTCTTGGCACACTTTGAGTCACTTAGTATCAATTGAGCATCAGTTAAACACAACAGCCTACCTGAGTAACGTTGCTGACCATGTCCATCTCTTTATGAACACAGTGTAAACATCTTCTTACGGCTGCTTCCAGCAGTATAATGCACCATGTCACAAAGGTCACAATCTCAAACTGGTTTCTTGAACACGACAAGGAGTTCACTCTACTTCACTGGCCTTCAGTAACCAGATCACAAACCAATAGAGCACAAACCAATGTGGTGGATGGGGTATTCGCATCATGGATGTGCAGTCGACAAATCTGCAGCAACTGAGTGATGCCATCATGTCCATATGGACCAAAATCTCCCAGGAATGTTTTCAGCACCTTGTAGAAAGTATGCCACAAAGAATGAAGGCAGTTCTGAAGACGGAGGGGGTCCAACTCGGTACTAGCAAGGTGTACCTAATAAAGTGGCGTGTGTGTGTGTGTATATATACATACACATTATAATATATATATATATATATATATATATATACACACACACACACACACACCGTATTTGCTCGATTATAAGACGAGGTTTTTTTCAGAGATCAGAGTTCCCCGCACCAGTGCGGGGAACTCTGATCTCTGACAGCCGGGGAAAGTATGCGTGACGGACAGAGACAAACCCCCGCTGCCAACTCCACCTCCTTCCGGCTGCAGCAGAAGGAGACGTCAACCCGCTGCCCCGGCAATACAGCAGGGAATTGGAAGCACCAGTAAGTAAGTAAGTAAGTGTGTGTGTGTGTGTGTGTGTGTGTGTGTGTGTGTGTGTGTGTGTGTGTGTGTGTGTGTGTGTGTGTGTGTGTGTGTGTGTGTGTGTGTGTGTGTGTGTGTGTGTGTGTGTGTGTGTGTGTGTGTGTGTGTGTGTGTGTGTGTGTGTTAAATGGGGGGCATGGGCATATAGGGAGGTATAAGGCATTTCAGGAGGCAGAGTGGCGTTAAGGAGGCATTGAATAGAGCACTCTGCCTCCTGAAATGCCTTATACCTCCCTATATGCCACTCTGCCCCATAATATGCCTTTTAACCCCCTAAATGCCAGAGTGGCATATAGGGGTATAAGGCATCTCTGGAGGCAGAGTACTCTATACAATGCCTTTTAACTCCCTTAATGCCACTCTGCCTCCTGGAATGCCTTATACCTCCCTATATGCCACTCTGCCACATAATATGCATTTTAACCCCCTAAATGCCAGAATGGGATATAGGGGTATAAGGCATTTCTGGAGGCAGAGTGGCACATAGGGGGTCAAAAGGCATACCAAGGGGCACAGTGGGATACAGAGGGTTAAAAGGCATTTCATGGGCCACAGTGTCATATTGGTGTGGCAAGCCTGGGGCAGATGTGCGTAACTGGGGGACAGGTTGGAAAATACAAGGAAATAAAAACAAAAAAAATATTTTTCTCAATCATAGCTTTTATTAAAAAAAAAATAGTTTACATGAATTAACATTTACTGGTAAAACTTTTTTCCTTTAGGGTCGTCTTATATTCAGGCTTTTTCTTTTTTTCCTAAGTAAATTCAGATTTTGGGGGGTCGTCTTATAATCGAGCAAATACGGTATTTATATATACATACATATATATATATATATATATATATATATATATACACACATATATACATACATACACACACATGTTTTATTAAATCATGTACACATAGTAAACTGTATAGCATAGTCCAATATGCTAAATAATCTATGCAATAGTGTTTAGCAATTCAATAATAAACACATTAATTCCACCTCACTAACATCTCTCAATTTAGCTAAAAGCTGTGATGGCTAAAGTTCTTAATTAAACTTTTCGGTGACTAAAACATAACATTGTACATTCCTGCAATCTGGCTAGCACTGGAAAGGGCTTTGGGATTTTTCTGGTTAATGTTCCTTACACATTGAATTGTTATATTGTGGTACTTGAAAGCAAAACAAGTGCTATGCATATACACTATATGAACAAAAGTATTGGAACTAGGGCTGAAACAACTAATCGTCAAAATCGATAATCGATTATCGATTAATCGGATCGATTTTTATCGATTATAAAAAGAGGTTTTTTTCAGAGCAAATGCTCTGAAAAACTCCTCTCCTTATATAATCCAACCTCAAACAGAGATCGGACTATAACACCGGAATCCAGATCCCCCGCTACGCTGCAGGGGACCTGGATTCCCCTCTCTGTCGGCCGGTCTCTCACTTGCGTCTCTCTCCCCCTCCCATACATCACTCTGCCTCTCTACCCGGCACCGTTACTGACAGGCACTTTCCCTGCAGCTTCATAGAAGCCTCAGTGTAAGTGAAGGTGAGTAACAGAGTCTGTCAGAGAATCATCCTCTCTGACAGCCGGTGAGGGTCAGACTGCGTTACTGCCCTTCACTTACACTGTGGCTTCTATGAAGCTGCAGTGAAAGTGCCTTCAGTAACGGAGCCGGGTAGAGAGGCAGAGCGGAGTATGGGAGGGGGGAGAAGTCAGAGGGGTGTATGGGAGCCACCCTCCAATACACCACTCTGGCTCCTCCCCCTCTCATACGCCACTCTGCCTCTCTACCCGGCTCCCTGGTGTCTTGTCAGAAACGGAGGTTCGCAGGAGGCAGAGTGGAGTATGGGAGGAGGCAAAGTGATGTATGGGAGGGGGAGGAGCCAGAGTGATGTATGGGAGGGGCCAGAGTGGAGTATGGGAGGGGGAGGAGCCAGAGTGGTGTATGGGAGGAGGCAGAGTGGAGTATGGGAGGGGGAGGAGCCAACGTGATGTATGGGAGGAGGCAGAGTGGTATATGGGAGGGGGAGGAGGCAAAGTGATGTATGGGAGGGGAGGAGCCAAAGTGATGTATGGGAGGGGGGAGGAGGCAGAGTGGAGTATGAGAGGGGAGGAGCCAGAGTGGTGTATGGGAGGGGGAGGAGCCAGAGTGGTGTATGGGTGAGTTATAGTGGTGTATGGGGGGGTATTATGAATTTTTAGGGCATATAGGGGGTATAAGGCATATGGATATTAGGCATATCAGGGGGGCATAAACATATCTGGGGTAAAAGGTATATCAGGGTGCTCAGTGGCATATAGGGGGTATAAGACATATCGATATTAGGCATATCAGGGGGGCATAAAACAAATCTGGGGGTAAAAAGTATATCGGGGGCTCAGTTGCATATCACTGGCATATAAGGAGTATAAGGCATATCAAGGGGCACAGTGGCATATGAGGGGGCACAGTGGAATCTGGCATATAAGAGGTATAAGGCATATATGGGGGCAGAGTGGCAAGCTGGGGGTCAGATGTGCATAACTGGGGGCAGTTTGGTAAATAAAAAAATGTAAACAAGGCTTTTTTCTCAGTTTTTATTAAATATGAAAAATAGTTAACATATGAATTAATATTTACTAATAACTTTGTATTAAAACCTAGTTTGAGAAACACCGTGTTTGGGTTCTTGTAGCTTTTATTATTATGTCAGTAAAATAAGAAGGTGAATAGAGAGAGGCCATTGCAATAAAGAAATGAAAGTGTAAATTGGACGTTTTTTTTTCTTCAATTTAAAATAATGTATTTTTTTATCCGATTAATCGACAAAATAATCGGCCAACTAATCAATTATTAAAATAATCGTTAGTTGCAGCCCTAATTGGAACACCTGCCATTGCATTTTAAATACATAAACATTAGTATGTAGTTGGTCCCCCCTTGCAGTTATAGTAGCTTCCACTCTTCTGGGAAGGCTTTCCGCATGATTTTGGAGTGTTTCTGTAAGAATTATTGTCCATTATTCCAGTAGAGTATTTGTGAGCTCAGGCACTGATGCTGGACAAGAAGGCCTGATAGCAATCTTCAGTTAATCCCAAAAGTGTTCGATGGGGTTGAGGTCAGGTATCTGCGCGGGCCAGTCAAGTTCTTCCACACCAAACCCATCCAACCATGTCTTTATGGACCTTGCTTGGGGGCATGAAGGGGTTAATAGCACAAGGCCTCTGGATTTACTAACTTCACCCCTTAAGGCATCAGTTATACCAAGTTAACCCCCAAATCCTGCCACCACTCACGATTTTGATACCGGATTCGTGAAAAATCCGAATTAAAACATCTCTCTCTCAATAATACAGTAACGTGTTATCCTCTCTTAGGGTTTGTGGATATCAATACTAGAGCCCAAAGATGGACTTGAATTATGAATATTTTAATAACAAAAGACACAGTGCCACAATTACAAAAAACAACAAGACATACAAAAGAAAAATAAAACGGGCAAACAGTTCTTAAAAACAATGGGACTTAAACACAGGACCCTCACTCACGAGTCTCTTCAATAAGTAGGCCTGTGGGAACTCCTTAAATCCAGATAGTTTCTTATGATATTGTTCAGATCAGAGTATATCATGGAGTTCTGCTTTGAGGTGACTGCATTGTCCCTAAATCAGGCTCTTTTGCAAGAGAACATCCCTCTGACCACATGGCCAATTATACGACACCTTCCCCACGAATTGGTTACCATCTTTGATCTGCCAATAATTTATGGTGGGGTAAAGTTGATGGAAACCCCTCCACTTAAGATAGGAATGGAATTCCTATAACTAGGCCATGAATCACCACAGGGTTTTTTTGGGAAGATGACACCTCTTGCCAGAACAGATACAGAGGGCATGCACAGAAACACATTTAAATCAACCTCAGATTAATTAATTGAATGCTTAAACAAACTAACCACCTCTGCTGGGTTATCCTTCCATGCATCCACTATATTCCATGAGTCAATCATGACAAAGTCCATAAAGACATGGTTACATTTAAGTACACTAAAAAGAGTCAACTGCGTATTTTTACCTTTTGTATAACAGTTGCTGACGGATGGACCTTGGCAAATGTCTGATCAACATGTGCTTTCTTATTGGATGGTTTAAGAAATCCTCAAGGTTTTCAACCTGAAAAATCAAACATAATGCAAAGTTTATCCACGTATAACAGAACTTTACATACAAAGGTAAAGAATACATTAGAAGTACTTACAAAACAATAATTTATAGATTGCTAGCAGACTCCACAACACTACTGTGTTGTATTAAGGCGTTTACTTTTTATTCTGTAATGTATGGAGAGGCAATAGAGGGGATAAAAAAAAAAAAAAAAAAAAACGTATAGCCAGTCGAAGAGCTGAGGAAAAATAAAAAAACAATTTCTTACCGTAAATTTTCTTTTTCCTAGTATAGTGGCAGTACGTATGGGTTGTTCTATCCCCTTAGGACAAGCTTCTGAAAGACCAATCAAAAAGTAAACTCCTCCCCTCTTAGCCATAAATGCCGGCAAACTGGAAGAGTCCTCAGTAATAACAAGAAATACTACTTATTCTAACGTATAAGGGAGGGAACTACGTACTGCCACTATACTAGGAAAAAGAAAATTTACGGTAAGAAATTATTGTTTTTTCCTGCGTATAGTGGCAGTACGTATGGGATATACCAAGATCCGTCACATGGGTGGGATAGAGGCATTGACCGCTTGAAAAACATGAAGGCCAAAGGCAGCTTCCGAATCTGCAGAAAGGTCCAGCCTATAATGACCAACATATGTATTCCATGAAGACCAGGTTGCCGCTTTGCAAATTTCTTCTGGGAAAGCCAAGGCCTTAGCTGCCCAGGAATCGGACATAGCTCTAGTAGAGTGCAGTCAGTGCACCTCAATAGGAGATGATACATACACTTTACCGGATACAGATTGTGTTATACACTGTAAAAAAATACACAAATCATATGCATTACTCCACAATGATCATTTGGGTGTCGCTGAGCATTGGGATACACAATTTAGCACGATACACAATAAATTGATGCTGTTGGAAATGCTTGTGTTGCTCATGTCTGACACACATTGCAAAATGTTTTGACCCTTTACAAGCTCAGAGTACGTAAAGCGATAAACAACGTTATCCACTTTACAGGATACATAGGCTCAACAAATAGTATCATCAAGCCATCTAGCCAGAGTAGATGTGGACACCTCCTGGGCCGCAGATTTCCCATGAAACTGAAGAAACAGGTGGTCTGGCGCACGAACTGTTGCAGTACGTTGTAAATAGACATGAAGAGCTCTTTCAACATTAAAAGAGTGCCACATGATCTCTTCTGGAGAAGAAGGATTAGGAAAAAAGGTGGGCAACACTAAAGACTGGTTAATGTTAGTCTGCGACAAGACTTCCGGGAGGAAAAAACGGTCGGAGATGCAGAACGACTTCAGCCTGATGAAAGACAATGAACTCACTGGATGCCTAGAGAGCCAGAATAATAGCCTTGCAAAAAACGCCTAAAAAAAAGAGATCCGAGGCCAAGACCAAAGCAAGAAGTGACCGGGGGCACTTGTCTCTTCAAGGTAGCCACCTGAAGACCTGCATTAAACCCCTCTCGAGAAACTGCACGATGACTGGAATGGAAGGAGGATAGCTATGGAACTCTTGATCCTGGCACCATTCTTTACGAATTTAACCACCGACCGGCCATAGCACCGTGAATACCTTCTCCTGTAGAATCAGCCTTGCAGCACCCATACCGTTAAGCGAAACATCTGGATGGTGTGTATATGGACATTGCGGTTTCCCAGTAGATCTGGAGATACTGGAAGTTCCCAAGAACAAATCGTCATCTGGAGCAGGTCCGAGAACCAGCCCCAGAATGGCCAGAAAGGAAGGATTGCAAGCACCCTGGCTTTGTCCTTCTTGATCTTCTGGATACGTGGGATCAGAGCTACCGTGGAAACACATAGGCTTGGTTGATTTGCCATATCGCTGTTAGCCCGTCTAGAAAATGAGAATAGTCTATTTGTAGAGAAACGCAAGAAGAGGGGTTTCCTGTTTTGTCTTGTAGCCATAAGATCAACTTCTGTACGCCCAAACTTGACGGACAACCTGTCGAAAAATAACCGGGCTCAGAGACCACTCTGTCTGAGCATATCTTCCCCTGCTCAGGTCATCTACCAGTGTATTGAAGGCCCCCCTGATAAGACATGCCGATAGATCTCTCAGATGATTATGGGCCCATATCAAAAAATAAATAAATAATCTCCGAACAGAGACATCGAAGCTTTCAAGCCCTTGTGCCTCCTTGTCTGTTGAGGTAAGCTACTACAGTCGCATTGTCTGACTGAAGTTTACGTGGGGGAACTTAATCCACCATTTGAACACCTTAAGGGCTAGAAAAACTGCATTCAGTTCCCTTTAGTTGTATGACTGGCTAGGCTCTTCTGGAGACAATCTTCTTTGGGCTCTGTGGAACCAAAGGTGAGCACCCCAACCTGTCTTTGGCGCGTCTGTTGCGACAATGGACCAGTCTGCTGGTTGAAACAAAGCCATCAATTGAGCTGTAGGAGAACCACTCTTGATCTTAGAATTTAACTCCTCTTGAGACCTGGCCAGCTGGAAAGGATCTGCCACTGAAGTGGCCTCATTCTTGACCGGGCCCATCTTACTGCTGGGATATTAGAGGTTAAAAACCCCAGGAGACTCATTGCTTTCCTGATTATGCAAATCGGATATAGTTGCAGATGGTTTGATCCGCGTGATCTTCTGAGAAGAAAGGTGCAAAAAGAGGGATACAGAGTCCACAATGCAACCTAGGAAATTGATTCTCCTGGATGGAGTAAGATTAGATATTACTAAGTTTATGATCCATCCGTGTTGTTCTAAAAAGGCTATTGAAGTCTTCAGCTGGTGATTTAGTTGACTTGGAAAGGATGCCTTGAGAAGCCAGTCGTTGACATACGGGATGACGGCTAAACTGTCTCAACTGCGCCACTAGGGGACAGAGAAGCTCTGTGAAGACTAGAGGAGCGGTAGTCAAACCGAAAAGAATAGATTTGAGATGAAAATGCTTCAGGCCATTCTTTGTTCTTATAGCAAATCTCAGGCACTTCCTGGAACTTACTACCATAGGGACGTGTAGATACGCATCTTTAGGTGTATAGTGACCATGAAATCTCCTTCTCGGAGGATGATGGAAACCGATATAATGGCTTCCATTCTGAAATGTTGATAAGCGATACAACGATGACAGAAGGTCTTTAAATCGGAAAAAATAAATACATAAAAATTAGAGAATACACTACTCTCCAGTGACGTTCCGAGGGCATTTGTTCCTTCACTAACAACTAAAACACTGCTGCCGACAAAACTTGTTCTCACTTTTTGTAAGATAAGAGGAACACAGGAAGTGGACGCGAGGAAGAGCGAAAAACCCTGATCTTGTAGACTACAAAAACTATTTGTCTATACCACTTCGTTATTCATGTGTTTTCCGTAGACTAAAACCATGCTTTCTGAAAGTGTAGCAGGCGACCCCCTGCTCTCTTGCCTTCCAAAGGCCTTCCTTGTTCAAACAGCAGGTCGCATAAGTCTGCTTTAGAGGCTGTATCCCTTTTTCCATATATCAACAGGGCTTGATAACAGCTGCTCCCGATGAAGCCGCTTTACTCTGAACGCAGCTGCCTGAAACATTCTCCTAACGGCTGTTTCGGCTCTCTCATCCATAGCGTCTCGGAGTCCCGCTATCTCACCTACAGGAAGCGCGGTTTACTTGCACCTCTACCTTTGGAAGCTCTTGCCATTAAATATCTTCTTAAAACTTCTTAAATTCTTAAAAATAAAAGCTTGATTGCCGGGTTATACCACTCCCTCTGCATCAATTCCACTAATTCGGGAGGAACAGGGGAGACCCTACTTAGTTGCTCTCGGTTGCAACTGAAGAACGCAGTTAACTTATTTAATAAACTTGTCATAAGATGAGCGAGAGCATTCCCCCGAAGAACGGTCAGACAATGCCGTCTTTAATGCCTTTTGCAGGTGACTCAGGTGCAGGAGATTTAGTCGCATCTTTAAATGCTGAAAAGGTCTGGGATAAATTATCTTGAAACCAGCATACGAATGAATGCATGTCTTTTTGTTTTTCTTTTGCCAAGATGTCCGCAGCACACTATTGGGAAGTCTATTTTACTGTAGCCGTCCAGGAGCGGCATATTACATTCTGCACAGGCTAGATATCTAGCTTTAGAAGCAGCTATTAGCAGGAGGAGCAGGTTTGTCCGTTTCTGGAGACGAAGGGTTAAATTTAGCTAAAACCCAATTAAAACCAATGAAAAACAACCGTGTGGACTCTAGTGGTCAGTAAGGTTTCCACAGCTTAAAATAGGCTGCCAAAGCCTCATAAAAATTAACCGTCCCGCGCATGCTCAGATCGAGCTTCAGGATCACAAAGGAACGAATAGCCACCCGGGCATTCGTTCCGCACAGCTGCACAGGCTCCTCCTCTGTAACCAAAAAAGGATAGAGTGAACGCTGCCTCTGTAAGCCCGTTACGAGGCACGCAGCACGGAACTTCCACCCGGGAAGTTTTAAAACCGCAACCAAACACTTTTAAAATCCAATGCAAGACAACCGTGTGGGGGTTTGGTGACACGGGAACCTGACCTGACGCACACTCTTGTGGTCAGTCAGGTTTGCACAGCTTAAATAGGCTGCCAAATCCTACAACACCTGGTATTCCCAGGCGGTCTCCCATCCAGGTACTAACCAGGCCCACCCTGTTTAGCTTCTGAGATCAGAGGAGATAAGCGCTTTCAGGGTGGTATGGCTGTAGGTAATCAGAATTGGCGCCATAAAAACGATCCGACCCGCGCATGCTCAGATTGCGCTACAGGATCACAGTGGAACGAATAGCCACCCGGGCGTGCGTTCCACACAGCTGCACAGGCTCCTTCTCTGGAACCAAAAAGGATAGAGTGAACGCTGCCTCTGTAAGCCAGTTACGAGGCGTGCAGCACGGAACTTCCACCCGGGAAGTTTAAACCGCAGCCAAACACTCACCCCCCAGGCAACAACCCGCGTGCCGCACCATCAGAAGAATCCACGAAGCTGTTCACCCTACGAGGGACAAGAAAGAACTGAGGACTCTTCCAGTTTGCCGGCATTTATGGGTAAGAGGGGAGGAGTTTACTTTTTGATTGGTCTTTCAGAAGCTTGTCCTAAGGGGAAAGAACAACCCATACGTACTGCCACTATACGCAGGAAAAATAATAAATAATAATAAAAGCTAATGCTTGGCCAATTAACCCCTTCAATTGGTTTTTCAAGGAGAGATAGAGCTTTCTTTTGATACCATAATTGCATGATTAGCTGAAAATTTTGAAAAAAAAATAGGTGTTTTTTCTATTTCCCTCTGAATCCTCACAAAATTAGGTTAAGTGATGGAAAATCCCCTCCAAATTCATCAATTCAGGTGTCCTGATTTCAGAAATACCTAATTTATATGGATTTTCCATACTTTCCCAGCACTTATAGGGAACAAACTAGAAGGTGTACATTTTTTGTAGAATTTTTATGTTTAGGGGTTGTGAACAGGGGCAGGAGGGTTATACTGGGTAGATGTGTTAAGGCAATGGGATGTAAGGTTTTTTTAAAAGATTGTATTATCTTCTTTATATATTTTTTTTTATTGTATTTTTTGTACAGACGTGCATAGAGATTGCAGCTTCTGTGCCTCATTGGAGGACAGGAACGTCCGGGTTACGTCAGCAGTGACTCAGCCCGGAAGGGAATGCCTGATCACGCAGTTTAAAATGCAACAGCTGTCCGGAAGCTGTTACATGAGATCAGATAGCAGAAAGTCGGCGATGCAGGCTTCTGCTGTCAGGGGGGAGTCCAGGCTGTCATACGACAGCCTGGTCTCCCGTGCAGCGGCAGGGATTTGTCCCTGCAGCTGCAAGATGGGCTGGACGTACTGGTACGTCCATAGGGGACTCAAGGGGTTAAAAAAAAAATCCTACCAACAACAATAGGTGTTCCAAGCTAACCTGGCCACCTACATAAGGAACTGCACTGTGTAACATTCATGCTGTTGTGTGCATGAAGTGTGAAAAGGCAGAAGGAATAAAACCTCAAAGTCTGTTACTGTTATGGTTCTTGGCGGCAGTAAAAAGGTATGTCTTTTCAGGGAATATATGTTTTTTTTGTGGGTTTTCGGGGGTAGCTTCCCCCTCAAAATGCAAACCAAGCTGTGTAACACGGTCATAAAATGGGGAGGCTGTTATTACTAATTTTCATTATACGTTTAGTAAAAATACATTTAAATCTTAACACTCGATAAAAATATACTCAGGATATAGTTTTAAAAACACATTTGTTTGAACTAACTTCATGTATTTGGGTAGTTTATTAAATATTGTAGAGGAATATGTTTTTTTGCTTTACTTTACTAAATATTTTACTATACAAATGGTCCCAAACCAGACACCATTGAGTCTTGAATATGAAAAGAAAACAAGTAAATGCAATTTCCATTACCTTAATTAGTTTGGCAATAACGCAACCATCAACATTAACATTACATGAATGGAACATGGCGTCAGTAATTATTAAGGGCTGGGTGCATGGGAGCGAACACAGCTACTTTCTTTATGATGTTCCATGTCATCATGATATGTTTTTGGGACACTTTTTCATGATGGCATGGAACATCTGCGGTATTTAGTTTTATGCACTAGTTGAGACGTCAGGATCATACAACAGATACCATATCTAAAATCAACATCACACCTTTGATTACATAAACTATGCATGGTGCAAAAGGTAAAAATAAAAGGGGGGGGGTCAGCCAGTTGTACAATAGTTTTTGCAAATAAAATTATAAAATTACCTTGTAACTGACTTGGACAATCTGCACAAAGACAGAGAGGGGCAAACAAAGCAATATATCACTAACAAGGACCCAGCCAGGACCAAATTCACTGTGTACGGTTGCAGGTGGGACATGTCTCATCCACGTTGAGTCATCCATGTATACTGTAAAACAGTATTATAGTATCAGGGCAAACATACAAGCAATGATAAAAACATTCTACATACATTCATTCTTCTATTGTAAAAATAAAACCAGACAGTGAGGGGAAATAAAAAAAAATATTGAGATTAACAAATATAAGGTACAGTTGTTGCTTGGCAAACTATTCCCAATCTACTAAATTTGTAACAGTGTTTGGCAATCAAGGGCAGAAAGTTAGGGATAATGGTAAATTAACATCCAGTGAATCATAAACTTACATCGTATTAACCCATTCAGCACCAGGGGATTTCCATACCTCAAATACTGGAGACATTTTGCCATGTCGGTTAAACCATTACACCTCTATCCTGTGAATTATATACCCTTGTAAACTATATATTGATGTTTCAGGTAGAGACAGAGCTTTCTTTTGATACCATAGATTAGCCAAACACTTAATATGTAAAATTCAGTAAATCTAAAGAAAATTAGACAAAAAACCAACACATTTTTCATTTCCTTCTCTGAACACTCACAGAAAATACCCTAAAAATGTAATAATTCAGGTGGCAATACATATTTTGAATTTCCATTCTTTTTCCAACAATTACAGGGCACCTTATAAGGTGTACATTACGGGGTAAAACAAATTAAACTTTCACTTAGTATGCTGGTTTTGCAACTTTTTCTAACAAAGAAATCAAAAGTCCCCCGATAAAAGTCTATTTCTGTAAAGCAGACCACCTAAAGTATTCCATCAGGAGCATCAGTTCACTTTTCATGCAGCTGTTTGGCCACCAATCACTTAAATATGCCCCAGTGTTGCTTAGGATTTTTTGTAGGGAAATCCAGCCAAAAACTTGTTCAACGGCATCTTCTGATCACGAAAATACTCCACTAGTATAGTTTTTTTTTTTTAATGTCTTTTTGGATTTGCAGGGCACAAACATTTATTTGTGGCAATTAAAAATACCCTCCTTTTCCCTCTGTGGCTCACCATAACCAAACAAAAAGAAATAGGACTACATTTAAAATTATTTAAAAAAAAAAAACAACCTTTTTTTCCCCTTCTGGACCAAGGCTGTTTTTAACACTTTTGTGGTGCGTGTGTTTATTGTACCCACACAAGTATATGTATATATATATATTTTTTTTTTCCCTAGAACGAGAGGCTATTTTTTTATATCACTTAATTTCCCACAAAAAAATATGGTAAACGTTTTGAGAAAAGCACTTTTTAATCACTATTTAATTTTTTTACTCTTCTACAAAAGCTAATGAAAAAACCTGCTCAACAGATTCTAAATATTTGTCCGGAGCTTAGAAATAGCCAATGTGTGTTTTTTTGTTTTTTTTTGCAAGTTATTGGGCAATAAGTACAAGTAGCGTTTTGCTATTTCAAAAAAAATTTTTTTTGGTCATTCTGCCCCATATACTATCTTTGAAGCAGGTCAATTTAATTTACTTCATCAAAACACACATTTTTGAGAACTAGACACCCCAAGATATTTCAAATGCTGGTATTTGAACCCTTTCCAAGCAATAAATCTACTACCAGCCTTTACCAAACTTTGAGGAAGTAATTTTTCCCCCTGACTCAACTTGTAATTCAGGTATAAATTTACAGATCCTGATATATGTCATGGTCAAACACCACCCCAATATGTGTTCAGCAACATCTCCTGAGTACAGTTATATCATGGGTTGTTTGGGAACTAAAGTCAATACTTTGTAGAGCCATCTTTAAAGCTGCAAGTCTCTTAGGGTCTCTTGTGGTTCTGCTGGTATACAGAAATTTAGGTTATACCACAGATTCTAAATTCAATAAGAGGTCTGGGCTTTTACTAGGCCATTCCAATACATTTAAATGTTTCCTCTTAAACCACACAGGTGTTGTTTTAACAGTGTGCTTAGGGTCATTGTGCGGGCTGGAAGGTGAACCTTTCGCAGACTCAAATCTCTGGAAGACAAACAGGTTTTCCCCAAGAACTTCCCTGTATTCTTTCAATCCTGACCAGTCCTTCCTGATGAAAAATATACCCACAGCATGACGTTGCCACCACCATGTTTGACCGTGGGGATTATGTTCTCAGGGTGATGTTGGTGTTGGGTTTGCACCAGACATAGTGTTTCCTTGATGGCTTAAAAGCTCAATTTTAGTCTTATTTGACCAGAGTACCTACTTCCATATAGTTGGGGAGCCTCCCACATGCCTTTTGGCAAACAGTTAACAAGTTTGCATATTTTTTCTTTAAGCAATGGCTTTTTTCTAGCCACTCTTCCATAAAGCACACCTTTGTGAAGTGTATCGCTTAAAGTAGTCCTATTGACTATTGGTCAGCAAATAATGTAACTTTATCCAGGGGGATAGTCAACCTTCTTGTAACTTTCCCAACCGCCGCATCTACCCTAAGGACTCACCAAAAGAAGCAGTCATTATCAACCAATGGAAAAAGACGCATAACTCTTATGGAGGTATATAACAGTTTGGCTGAACTACTCTGTGTTTTTACACTCAGCTGATGAATAATGTGCAGCCTTTTCTTCCCTGTCAGGCTGACTCAACTGTAACCTGATTCTTAATCAGCCAACTCCTTTCTGGCTATTTAAGCAGTCCAGTTCCTACTCGCCCTTGTGTTGTTTCTGGCTGCAAGCGCATTCTCCTGAGTTCTTGATTATCTGCGCAAGACCTGACTTTCTCGGACGTCCCTCCTGGCTTGTTTCTGACATTGCTGAACCCCATATTCCTGACCCCGGCTTGTCTTTTGGTATACGCTCCTGGATCACAATTTAGCTTTGTTTGCTTGGGTATTATAATAAAGGTGTTTTGCACTGTAGGTTTTGTGTCCATCAGTTTCCTGTTCCTTAAGGTGGAAAGTCATTTGTCGGAGTCACTCCACCACTCCAAACAACTCTGGTACAGGAAACATTCTAAGCCTTTTACAGTCATCGGCAAGGACCTTATTAGTTTTCTCCATTTAAGATATTTTTTGCTGCCTTTAGACTTAAAGAAAAGGGAAACCGTTGTGCTACTCCACAGATGTAGCATCTGAAGAAGAAGCGAGCTTTTAAGAAACTACACACAAAACTCAAAATCAAGAAGTTGGATGCTAATATAAAGCTATGTTATTAGATCTGCCAAAACAAAACAGAGGAGAAAATTGTCAGTGTTTTTACCAAAAAAAATTAACAAAAAAGGGGGATACAATCTATGAGTGAGAGAAGAAGCAATTAAAGACAAATAAAGGGAATTGTATAAAGATCAAGCCAACTGCCTAAATACTTTAATCTTTCTCTATAAAATAGAACTAATGGGAGGGACCCTTGTTGGCAAAGAGAAATAGGGTGACATGTGAAACAGGTGTGTTTAGAGAGGTCAAAATAACTTCTCTTTGTAAAGTAAAAACAGACAATTTTATGTGTCCTGATGGGATACAATCAATTATTAAAAGGGCTTTGAATTGTCCTGACAAAACGGTACAGATCCTTAAGACTACACGTCAGTGGTCGGCAAATTAATGAAAAAGGATATGATTGTCAAATATCCGCAAGTAAATCGTTTGCATGATCCGAAACGGCACGGGTTTAATACAGGAATATCTTGTCAAACTAAAAAAACTGAAATTTCACTCACCGTAAATTCTCTTTTCCCCAGTATAGTGTCAGTACATAGTGGGCTTGATCTTTCCCCGGGATAAGGTGCTTTAAAATAAACAAACTGTTAAAAAGCCCCCCTTACCCTATATAATGTTAGATGAAGACATCAGTAGTAACAAGAGACCCCACAAATTAATGCTTGCATAAATTATATTTACACCAAAAATGAGGGAGGGAAACATGTACTGCCACTATACTAGGGAAAAGAGAATTCACGGTAAAAATTAGTTTTTCCCCTACGTATAGTGGCAGCACCTAGTGGGATATAACAAGATCCCTTCATGGAAGGGGATCATGAATTAACTGCTTGCAGGACCTGCTGCCCAAACGAGGCTTCTGATAAGTCCAGCCTGTAACACTTAATGAATGCATTCCAGAAGGACCATGTGGCCAATTGCATATTTCTTCCAGTGAAACCGATGCCTTTGATGCCCAGGAAACTGACATAGATCTTGTGGAATGGGCTTTAACACTGGAAGGAACTACGGCATCAAAGGCCTCGTATGCCAAGCGTATAGTATCCGTAAGCCATGATCGGATGAAGGAAAAGAAGCAGTACGTTCCAAATAAATGCATAGAGTTCTTTTGACCTCTAATGTATCCCCTGTTCTTTCCTCTGGTGAAGTAGGATTTGGGTAAAAAGTGGGAAGGACTATCGGCTGGATGATGCTGACTTGAGACAGAACTTTAGGCAGAAAAGAAGGTCTAAGGTACAAGACCACTTTATCCTGGTGAAAAATCAGGAATTCTGCAGATGCTGAGAGTGCTTGGAGTTCCCCAATTCAACGTGCTGATGTAATGGCCACTAGAAAGGCAGTCTTAAGGGAGAGAAATTTAAGGGACACATCCTGTATAGGTTCGAACGGAGATGTACACAGGGCCTTAGGTACCATTGTAAGATCCCAGGGTGGAAAACATGATCTTGTAGGTGGTCTTTTGATAATGATGGCTTTAAAAAAAAAATCTTCAAATGAACAGATCTGAGGCCAAATCAGATAGCAGGAAATGACAGAGACTTGACCCTTAAGGGTGGAAACCTTGAGACCTGCATTGAAACCTAATCTAAGAAACTAAGATCACCACTATAGATGGAGAACTTAAGTCCTTGAGAATGACACCACTTGAGAAATTTTCCCAAGTTCTTAAGTATATTCTTGCTGTGGAGCTTAAGAGAGAGTTTAAGAGAAGACTGGCAATGTCACCGAAGATACACTTTTCCTTTAAAATTAGCCTTGCAGTAGCCATGCTGTCAATCTGAACATCCTGATAGTGTGAAGTTGAATCTCCCTGTTCTCCAATATACCACTGGAAACCAGTAGTACCTAATGATTGAAAGACAGCTGAAGGAGGTCTGTAAACCAACTCCTGTTCGGCCAGAATGGAAGAACGCCCAAAATTCGAGCTTTGTCTGCTTTGATCTTCCGAAGAACGAGGAATTAGGGCCATTGGGAGAAAGATGTATGCCATCTTGAGCTGCCACTTCATGGCCAGCCCATCCAGAAAATTAGGGTAGTCCATCTTGTCTAAAGAGGCAAACAGCAGTACTTTCCTGTTCATTCTTGTTGCCATTAAGTCTACTTCTGGGGGACCAAACCTCTTGACTAGCATATCGAAGATACGTGGATCTAGTGACCATACTGCCTGGGAACACCGTCTTCTGCTTGGGCCATCTGCTAGAACATTGTTCTGACCTCTCTGAACAGAGGCACTGAAGCTTCCAGACCTTTGTGCCGCCTTGTATGTTTAGATAGGACACTGCGGTGGTATTGTCAGATTGAATTCTCTCTGCTCTGTCTGATATTCATGGTTTGAAAGCTTGCAGAGCCTGGAATACTGCATATAGTTGTCTGTAATTGGAAGATTTGACTGATTCCTGTAGAGTGCACTTCCCTTGGGCCATCCGGAACTGGAGGTGGGCGCCCCAGCCGGTTTCTGATGCATCTGTTGTGGCGATTGTCCAATTATTCAGCTGGAAAGAGAGACCCTTGGATAGATTTTCTCTGATCTTCCACCAATTCAGCTGATGCAAAGCCTCCTCAAATATCAAAATGTCTGTGTCCAGATCGCCTTCTGTCTTGGACCAGTTGGAAAAAATCTGCCACTGTAGCGGTCTCATCCTTGCTTATGCCCATCCTACCGCTGGAATAGCGGATGTCCGTAAACCCAGGATGCTCATTATTATTTATTGCTTTATATAGCGCCATCAAGTTCTGTAGCGCTGTACAATGGGTGGACAGGACATTACAAGTAGTATGTAACATAACAATTCAATGTACAGAGACAACAGGTGAGGAAAAGCTTCCAATCTAGAGGGATTTCACCCTCCCTTATCAGATCTGGGTGGGTAGTAAGCCCACCCCCCCACCGCCACACAACATTACATTCTATGTGTTGTTTTGCTCAGAAATGATTTAGACTTAAGAAAGGGACAAGAGCTCCCGAAAGCTTGTCATTCCAAAATTATGTTAGTCCAATAAAAAAGGTATTATCACAAGATACTTATTCCATCTGTTATTTGATATTGACACCACTGGACTAATACGGCTACAACCTCTACTATATACACACACATACATACAAATATATATATATATACATACATACATATACATACACACACATCTGGTTTGGAAACTCAACTCTTTTGTCTTGGTTTAGTGATACTATGTCAGTTAGCACTTATCTCATAGTGTTTATTGGCACTACTAAAGTCTGATGTTTATCAAAAGTATGAACTTTTAGGTTTGGTTTCAAGCACTAGTTTTTGATTGTTTTCTTTAATTTAGCTGCAGCCCAGAAAATTGTGAACGAGCACAGATGTATTGTATCCCCTGCTTCAAACTCATCTCAGTCCTTGGTTACCTTTTATAAATTGGATAGTTACATGCATGTTTAAATGCCTTGTATGTTTTAGCCTCTTCTTTTAGAAATGTAACTTAGTAATTAGTAAAGTCCCTTTAAGTATTCAAATCTATCACATTCCCTCTGTCCCATCCTCCAAGCTAGACACATCCCGCAAACCAGTCACCACTTTAACAGCAGGCCACTTAACAGAAATGGGGTCTTCAAAGCTGTACCACAATATTCTAGGTGGGGTCCAAACAGATGTGCAAAGCAGTATAAACATGTCCCTTCGCCTGCTGGTATTTCCTCTGGTTTAGCACTCTTCTTGCTTACATTTAATTCCTCAAGAATAATTGTAAGTGTCATGAACGCACTCTACTCCAAGCGTGTGCGTCACTTGGTTCTAGTGGTAAAAGGGTTTAAAATTCACCGTCCACCGGAAATAGTGAGAAGAATACAAATATCCACCCTTAGTACCACCCGCAATTAACTATAATGATATAACTAATATCAAAATAACGCTGCCACCACCAAGACAATTTATAAATGGGGTGCCTTGGTCCCCCAAGCGAATCAGACCAAAAACCCACACAATATATTTTAACACAATAATCATGTGATTTCAAATTACCGATAAAATGGTCTAATCGGGTAATGTGAGTCTTTACCAGACAAAGGCAGAACTTGATAAAGGAATATTTATTATGAACAAAAAAATCACAGTGCATACAAAAAAAAGATGATGAACAGATTATTTACACCAACAGATAAAATAAAAAAGGAGAAAATTACAGAAAACCTGGTCAAGTAACAGTTTTTCTGTCCGTAGGGCTCCGGCAAGGAAAGATGGCGACTTACTCAAAATTAGATCTTGGCCCCTAGTAAGCACACTGACCAATTTCCTCTCATTAACTTTATACTCTTTCCCAGTTCACCTTGAGTTTCCAAGCTGGCCCAGAAGTGGTATAACCAGAGGGAAGGTGTACCATAAGTGACCTCTCCCTTGTGTGGTGGAAACATATCAGTCAAAATAACTTATTTTCATTTTACCGTCCCTCCTGTGCTCGCCACAGCAATAATTCATGCATTTATGAATTTCTTGTAAATTGTGAAGTCCATAGATATGTCACACTTGCTACTTATGACTGAACATCATAGACTTCACAATTCCTTCCAAACCGTTTAAGTTGTGCCGCCATGTTTGTACTCTTTGTCGGGTGCACTTTCCCTATTCTAGGTATGTACACAAGGAGGTGAGATAATGAATCTATGAGTTATTATTGATACATGTTGGATATGACCCTGGAAGAAATGGTTTTCCTGACTGCTAGTGGTCACTTAGCATATCAAAGAATCCAGTATCTATGATGGGAGACAGGTATATGGTGAATGACTCAGCTAGTAGACTTAAAGGCACCGCCGCCCTGTAACATTTCACACCTTGCAGTGGGCCCTGGTTGGAGTCCCAGCTTCAAAAGACGAATTTATCTTTACCTTTTGGCACCATATGCCTATACAATCAAATTAAACCCTCTCATGCTGAAATTGGCCATACCATCTCTACCAGGTAGCAAGTCCATGTATGCATTACACCAGTTGGTGTGACAGTAAGTTCCTCCCTTCTGTGGTTCACAGCACAGTATCACAAATGCTATATTTTGCCTTGACATTTTCGTATCCCAGGTAGCGTTATTTTACATCTTTTAACATTAAACTGCAACTGACACGTTTTGATCATTCTAATTTACTGAACCCCCCAAAAATATTTACCCTGTTGCAGACGTTTGTATCATCTTCAAAAACAAAAACACATTACAGGTCTATTTTATTGCTAATAACATATTAAAAGTATGGGTTCCAATACTATTTCCTGATGTACCCCACTAGCGACAAGTCCTTCTGCACAACAGTGTACAATGCCTTACTGAACTCTACATAGGATTGTATCTATTGCTCCTCAGTGGTCTATTTAACTCAAGTTTTAAAAAAAATAAAGAACGATTTCCATGCAATTAACCCTTAATGTTCATAATTTTCAACTCAATCTACATGCAAACTTTGGGCATATCCCATTGGATCCAATGAATGTCTATTTCTTATTTTTATTTTGTAGAACTTTAGTCTGTAAACACACATGCTGTACACGTTGCATGGTTCCTGTTTTTAAACGGAAGCCCCTTTCCCACACCTTTCTCAAAGGAGATTTCAGCACCATCCCCTTTAACATATGCTGCACATCTGTAAAGTACCACATGTATTTGCTTTTCTTTCTTATAGTCTTATTAAGACTGTTAATGCAATGTTAAGCTGCTTTTTAGTAGAATGTGTTAAATAATTAGGTTTTTCCAGGACTCCATCTAAAAGGTGTCCAGGCCAAAGATTCAACTAAACATTTTAGAAAACAAACTACCCTGATATTTAAAATATTTTCAGGTGGTGCAACATAACTTTTCTATATATTAAACCACTGTAATTACCGTATTTGCTCGATTATAAGACGACCCCCCAAAATCTGAATATTAATTCAGGAAAAGAAGAAAAAGCCATATAAGACGACCCTACAGGAAAAAAGTTTTAAAAGTAAATGTTAATTCATGTAAACTATGTAAGCTATTTTTTTTAATAAAAGCTATGATTGAGAAAAATATCTGTTTTTATTTACTTTTATTTTCCAACCTGGCCCCCCAGTTATGCACATCTGCCCCCAGGCTTGCCACTCTGCCCCAGAAATGCCTTATACCCCCCCATATGCCACTGTGCCCCATGATAAGCCTTTTAACCCTCCAAATGCCACTGTGCCCACGATATGCCTTTTGACCCTCTATATGCCTTATAACCCCCTATGTGCCACTCTGCCTCCAGAAATGCCTTATACCCCTATATGCCACTCTGGCATTTAGGGGGTTAAAAGGCATATTATGGGGCAGAGCGGCATATATGGAGGTGGAAAGCATTTCAGGAGGCAGAGTGGTGTATAGAGGGTTAAAAGACATTTCTGGAGACACTCTGTCTAGAGAAATGCCTTATGCCCCCCATTTAACGCCCCCCCCCCCAAACTTACCGGTGCTTCTGACTCCCGGTGTGTTGTCCGGGCAGCAGGAAGACTTCTACGCGATTCACGTAGGCAACTTCCGCCGGAAGGAGGTGGGGTTAGCAGTGGGGGTTGTCCGTGTCCATCGCGCAAACCTTCCCCGGCTGTCAGTGAGAATTCCCTGCACCGGTGCGGGGAACTCTGATCTCTGACAGCCGGGGAAGGTCTGCGCGATGGACACGGACAACCCCCGCTGCTAACCGCACCACCTTGCGGCTGCAGCGGAAGTTGTCTACGCGAATCATGTAGACGTCTACACACCGGGGAGTCAGACGCACCGGTAAGTTGAGGGGGAGGACAGGAGGATCCAGGTCTCCTGCAGTGCTGCAGGGGATCTGGATCTTAGTCTCATAGTCAGACCTATTTGAGGTCTGATTATAAGACGACCCCGATTATAAGATGAGGGGTATTTTTCAGAGTATTTGCTCTGAAAAAAACCTTGTCATATAATGGAGCAAATACAGTACCGATCACTTCGACCAAGCAACACCTTCCTACACACTCCAGTGAAATGTTAACTCAAATCATCACATGTAAATACTAAATCTATTACAGCCTTCTAACTTGTTGGCTATTCTACTAATTGTTTAAGATACAATCCCTGTGAAGAATTCAGGATCCCTCTACGCCTGGTTGATATTCATGGACATCTTAGTTACATCAATGTGAACAACCAAGGTTATCAAATTCTAAAGTTTCCCAAGCTTCCTCGGGGTCTCCTCCATACCGTGCAAGATGAGGAGGAAATAAATAATGTTGGCTTTGCCACAGACTGCCACTGATATATGCATGTATTGAGATTTTAAAGAAAATATCTCCAAAAATACTTATGCCAATAGGGAAACACAAGCTATAAGTAGTTTTAATAAATTGATGTAACCAAAGTAATGTCATGTTTTCAAAGAACCAAGACAAAGCGATTATTTTTTTTCAACCTCAACTTGTTTTAAAAGGACAAGATATGAAACAAACATTAAGACAAGGAAAAGCCCAGTTTTTTGGTAATTTAGAAATAGACTATTTGTTTATATTTTGGATTTTTATTTTTTATCATTTGTGTCTTGGTATTTTTTGTGTTTTACATATATTTGTTTTTTATATATGATACATATTTATTAATAAAATATAGTTTTTTACATTCATACTTTGTCTTAGCACTGTCTTTTTCTAGTTTATCTCTTGTCCTTTTAGGTTTCCCTTGCTAAGTGGAACAGTCAGCCCTTAAATAATTCCCTTTCATTATCCTATAACCCTACTTATCAATATACCTAAGGCTGGTAATTATTTTGTTTTTGGGAACATAAACATTATTGATTCATTGCTTTAACCCCTTCAGGACCGGGATTTTTAAGCTAGGGTGTCGCTAAAGGACCGGAGCCGTTTTTGTGTTTTTGCAATGTCTTTCTTCAACTGTAATTTTTCTCTTATCAAGTGGTGCACCCACACAAATCATATATTGTTTTTTTCAGCACAAGTAGGGCTTTCATTTGAAACCATATTAAGCTGGGTAGTACATTGTTTTATTTGAAATAAACTGGAAAAAGTGGGGAAAAAATGAAAAAAATGCATTTTTTTACAGTTTTGTATACATACAAATTGTACACACATTGAACCAATGGGAAAAAATTATCCCAAATATATTCATTAAGTTGTCCTGATTTGGAAACCACCCAACATGGCCAGGATTTTCATCTATTTTGACCAGTATAGGGGAAAATATTGCAAGGCATGCATTACGTTTTTGAAATGTAATTTTTTTCAAATTTGGCATGGTAGTCTAATAACTGCAATAGTTGTCACAGATACTGATTATCCCCCCAAAATTATATGTTTATGAACAGTAGATAAATCAAGGTGTACAACTAGGGTCATTTTGACACTTTTCAAACAGGGATTTTATCGCCAATTGCTGCCAAATTTTGAGGTATTTTTATATATTTTTTTTTTTTTTTGCATATGTTGCAATGTTGCTTTAGATTTTATATTATATTTTGTATAGAATATGTGCAACTGCAGAAAAAAACACCAAATTGTGTTCACCAACATCCCCCGGTTCCAACAAGGCCTCACATGCATGGTTCATGCAATTTTTGAGGAAGCTATGAGGGCAAAACTGGAACATGCGCATTTTCGTTTTCACATTTGGAATTTTCAGAAATTGGTTTCCTGGGCCCATATCCCATTTGGGAGATTTTGGAAGCCCCCCAATGTAAATTACCCCATAAAAGTATACATTTATGAACAGTAGACAAGTCAAGGTGTTCAACTAGGGTAGTTTTGACAGTTTTCAGTTAGCCATTTCTTCACTGATGTCTGCCAAACTTCACAGGGAAATTATTTTATTGCGTTTTTAACGCATACATTTCAATGTTGCACTGAATTTCTTGCACACCATAAGTGCAACAGTGGAAGAAAGCACCACATTTTGTTCACCAACATCCCATGAGTCCAACAAGACCTCACATGCATGGTTCATGCATTATTTGAGGAAGCTATGAGGGCAAAACTGGAACATGTGCATTTACATTTTTTTAAAATATTTTTTATCAGATTACTTGTAAGTGACAGGTTTAGGCCGCTGACATCAATCAGGGAGACCGATCAATAATCAGCGACTTAAAATGTCACCGACAAGTGATCAGGTAATAATTATGATTTTTTCATTTATTAATAATTTGTTTTTTCATAATTACCCTAGATGACCCCTCTCTCTTTGTAGAGCAGGGTCATCCATGGGCTGCCATAATGATCCGATCACTCCTATTGGCCAGGAGCGATCTGATCAGCCCAGCATTTGACCTGGAAGCACCCTGGACTTTCAGGTCAGTGCTGTTATTTTTTTTATTATTATTATTATTTTATTAATTTTTTTAAATTAATTTATTTTTTAAATTTTTATTATTATTATTTTTTACATTTTTTTTTTTTAACTCTTTCAATGCTGATGCTCCATTGAAGCACAGCATTGACTGGTATTTAGTCCCCACAAGCTTGTGGGGACTAATATTAACCCTTGCAATGCTGCGATGGGGGTCATACACAATCGCAGCATTGAAGGGGTTAATTGAGGAAGAGGAGGGTAGGGGTTAACTGAGGAAGGGTGAGGGTGAGGGTGGGGGTGGGGGGGCTGGTCTCCACACTCATGTGGAGACCAAAGAACCCTGTCTCCCTGTCCCTGAAGCTGCCTCTGGCAGCTGGGACACAATCTCCAACAGACTGGAGATTGTAGGGGAGGAGTCTCTCTGATCAGTCCTACAGGACTGATCAGAGGACTTCTGGGGGCTCGTTTTTGCTGTTGCTGGTCTGCCTGGGTTTCCAGGCAGACCACCAGCAGCAGAGCCCCCTACAAAACGGGAATTAACCCCTTCAATGCCGCGATCGCGGCATTCAATGCCGCGATTGCGGCATTGAAGGGGTTAACGCTGCACTGACGCTCTCATGGAGCGATCAGGCAGCAGGGGGGTGTTGGGTCAGGTCCCCACACTTGTGTGGGGACCCATTCAACACCCCCACCCCTTCCCTGAAGCTGCCTGTGGCAGCTGAAACCGCGATTGCAGATCTTTCTGCAATCGCTGTTTCTGCCTACAAAATCACTCCGTGGGAGTGATCGTAGGCATGGGGGCGGGCTTAGACAGGCTGTGCTGTCTGCCCAGGAGTCCTGGGCAGACAGTAGCAGCAGCGCCTCCACGATCACCGCGATCGTGGTGATGTGGGGGCGTTTTTTGGAGGAGACGTACCTGGTACGTCCCGGTCTACCGGTGACCAGTAACCAGGAAGTACCAGGTACGTCCCGGTGCTGAAGGGGTTAAATCAATTGATAGTGGGTTATCCCTTTACATAAATATATACACATATTTTATTTTTTGGAGTCACACTAGCGCTGTATCCTTAACACTTTTTTGCAAAGTAAAAGGTGCCACAGTGATAATTCCTGCTTACACTCTTCTTATGGAGCATTTAAGCATGTAGCATACTTTGTCAAAGGTTCTGTCATGTTTTCAAAGAACCAAGACAAAGTGATTATTTTTTTTCAACCTCAACTTGTTTTAAAAGGATAATATATGGAACAAAAACATTAAGACAGGAAAAGCGCCAGTTTTTTGGTAATTTAGAAATAGACTGTATACACAAAAACATGGGCATCATACCTGGGCAATTTAACTCATCAGATGCTAGATCAGAGAGGTATTTTTCTGAATTTCCTGGGTGGCTTTCAAAGCAACTTTTGCTTATTTCTGAATCGGAAAGCATTCTGGGTAACAATTTCTCCTGCCCAGTTTCTGCAGTATTAGAAGGGCTGGCTTTGTTATCTGACATTTCTTTTTGAGATTCTTCATGGAATGGATGGCCATGGACTATATACCATAGAAAAATATGGATAACTTTCAGTCTTGGCATTTTCGGTAGATATCCAAGAGTTCGCCCAAGTCCTGGAACTGTCATGATGAAACAAATTAATATTTAAATCCATACACAATGATGCACATTTCGAATTTATATACACACATACTATACATACTATTGGGACACCAGACCATTACACCAACAGGGACTTTTGTGACATTCCAAATACACAGATATTAAATATGGAGTTGACACCCGTCGCAACTATAACAGCTTCCACTCTTCTGGGAAGGTCTTCCACATTATTTTGGAGTGTTTCTGTGAGAATTTTTGATGTTGGACAAGAAAGCATGGCACACAATCTCCATTCTAGTTAATCCCAAAGGTGTTTTCAACGGGGTTGAGGTCAGTCAAGTTCTTCCACACTGAACTCGTCTAATCTTCAGAATGGCCCATTTTTTTCAACAAATGTTTGTAAATGCAGACTGCATAATTAGGTACCTGATTTAATACAACTGTGGCAATGAGTCTGATTAAAACGCCTGAATTCAATATTTAAGGAAGTGTCCCACAATACTTTTGTCCATTTAGAGTATGTGTATATTGTATAATAATACACACTGTGAAAACTGAACATAAATGAAAAAGACAAAAGAAGAGATACAACTTGGCAATGTAAAGTTGCCACATGGGTTAATGGTGGAGCCACCTACAGTAAGACTGAAATGATGTGCTAGCGAGTCAAAATAAGATTTAATGTTTTAGTCAATAGTGAGCCGAAAGATCTGGGTATCATCTACATAGAAGAAGTGGTTGTTGAAGCAAAAGTATTTTATAAACGTTATCCTAACGAAAGAGTACACAGTAAGAAAAAATTACACCTGGGGTAGTCTCATTCAAATGGGAATGTTTTTAATGAAGTATTGAATGAAATTAGATGACTGTAGAACCTGGAAAATGAGGATGGGGCCAACAGGATGGAATGCAGAAGAAGGATTGAGAAAGATAAGAACAACCCTTTTGATTTTGCTGTAAATAAATAATTCAATACTTGGTGTTCAGCCATGAGTGTAGATGCAACGGATAGTTGTGCTGAGGCCGAGAGGGGCACAGATATGCAGTGTAGAGAGGAGGCGGTTGTGGTGACAGTAGAGAATATGCCACATATATAGCAGTAGCGATTTTGGAGAGAACAATCAGTAAATTATGTGAGAAAGGCATAGGAGAAATGGGAGGTTAAGGTTTGAGGGTTATAGAGTTTGAAATATGGTAAGATCAAATCAGTGAGGTATGTAATGAGGGTCAGGATTTGGTAAGGTGTCACCAGAGACCAAGAGAAGGACGAGATAAGATAAGATGGTCAAGAAATCCAAATGAAACTCCACAGGAGCACTTTAGTGTACCATTTCATATGTTTCCACATGAGATGTCAGGCAGTTAACTACAATTTTCTAATTACCTCATGACACTTTACATATTGACATTAAAATGTGTTTTTTGTTTCTTTTACTGCATACTATTTAAATATATTTCTAACGAATTATGACCGGCAGTTGGAGCCTTGTTAACCTATGCAAAAATAATAAACTCAGACTGTACCTGTCACTGGATGATAACTACTAAAAGGAGCTACACCCATTAGATCATGTTTTTTTTGTACTTTGTCACTGTTTCGTAGATTACATGTTCTCTGTGATTTTTCCTTCGTTCTGTCCTTAATTTGATCATGTGACTCTTGTTTGCCATAGGTTGACTGCTCTTGAGGAGAACGCGCCCTAAAAATAACACACAGGAACATGGAAAGTTAAGACTGGCTTCCATTATTGTTATCTCATTTGTATCCATGAGTTTTAGACACAATCTTCCAATTATCCCACTAAAAGAAAAGGACCATTGGGCATTCAAAGTCTAAGCATTACAGTAATACATGAAAATTAAAAATGCACATTTTCTATAATATTTATCTACAAGCTTCTTAGTAAAATACATTCTCTAAACTTACTATATCTACCTCCATAAAAAAAAAAAAAAGGATTGAATTGATCACCATAGTAGATTACTAGAGCAGGTCAAATTATGTTATGGGTGCGGTAACAATTACACTGGGGCTTTTGGTCACACTAAATGTGGAAGTGTCCAAATTAGGGGCCAAAGTGTCTATTTTGTGCGGCCACCATTATTTTCCAGCACTGCCTTAACCCTCTTGGGCATGGCGTTCACCAGAGTTTCACTGGTTGCCACTGGAGTCCTCTTCTACTCCTCCATGACGACATCATGGAGCTGGTGGATGTTAGAGACCTTGCAATCCCCCACCTTCCATTTGAGGATGCCCCACAGATGCTCAATAGGGTTTAGGTCTGGAGACACGCTTGGCTAGTCCATCACCTTTACTCTTTAGCAAGGGGTCGTTATGTTGGAATACTGCCCTGCGGCCCAGTCTCTGAAGGGAGGGGATCATGCTCTGCTTCAGTATGTCACAGTACATGTTGGCATTCATGGTTCCCTCAATGAACTGTAGCTCCCCAGTGCCAGCAGCACTCATGCAGGCCCAGACCATGACACTCCTACCACCATGCTTGACTGTAGGCAAGACACTTTTCTTTCTACTCCTAACCGCCACACACGATTGACACCATCTGAACCAAATAAGTTTATCTTGGTCTCATCGGACCACAGGACATAGTTCCAGTAATCCATGTCCTTAGTCTGCTTGTCTTCAGCAAACTGTTTGCGGGCTTTCTTGTGCATCATCTTTAGAAGAGGCTTCCTTCTGGGACGACAGCCACGCAGACCAATTTGATGCAGTGCGCGGCGTATGGTCTGAGCACTGACAGGCTGACCCCCCACCCCTTCAACCTCTGCAGCAATGCTGGCACCACTCACACGTCTATTTCCCAAGGACAACCTCTGGATATGACGCCGAGCACGTGCATTAAAAACTTCTTTGGTCGACCATGGCGAGGCCTGTTCTGGGTGGAACCTGTCCTGTGAAACCGCTGTATGGTCTTGCCCACCGTGCTGTAGCTCAGTTTCAGGGTCTTGGCAATCTTATAGCCTAGGCCATCTTTCTGTAGAGCAACAATTATTTTTTTCAGATCCTCAGAGTTCTTTGCCATGAGGTGCCATGTTGAACTTCCAGTGACCAGTATGAGGGAGTGTGAGAGCAATAACACCAAATTTAACACACCTGACACATTTTAACACTAACTAGTCACATGACACCGGGGAGGGGAAATGGCTAATTGGCCCCAATTTAGACGTTTCCACCTAGGCGTGTACTCAAGGTTTAGACATTAATGGCTGTGTGTGGAGTTATTTTTAAGGAACAGCAAATTTACACTGTTATTCAGGCTGTACACTCACTACTTTACATTGTAGCAGAATATCATTTCTTCAGTGTTGTCACATGAAAAGATATAATAAAATATTTACAAAAATGTGAGGGGTGTACTCACTTTTGTGAGATACTGTATATAAGAAGCCAAAAACAAGATATGATCAATGGCATAAAAAAACCAACAGATTTGCAATTATTGGTATTGAGTTTATAGTGATCTTAATAAACAGAGCATCAAACTCAAATTATACAAGCCCCAAAACATTAAATATTACTACACAAAAACGTTAACTTACCTATTTGAAGTGGCTGAGTTGGACATACGGAAACGAATTTGTTCAATAGCACTTTTTACCAAAGGGTCATTTGGATTAACAGATGGGTGAACAACAAACTCCACCTGTTAAAAATGATTGCTTATTTATTATTTGACACACAAAATAACAAAAACAAGATCTCGCATACCACACAAATGTTTGAATAGAGACTATGCATAGAGAAAAGGCTATTTTGCCATATGTCAGTTAAGACATTATTCCTGTGAATAGTGTACCCAAGCAAACTATTTTTTTTTCCCGGAGAGAGAGCTAGCGAGAAAATTAAGTATGTGTAATTTAGTAAATACAAGAGAAAAACAGAAAAAAAGAATTGTTCATATAAATTTTCCCCTCCGAATCCGCACGAAATAAGTGACAAAACTTATCCTTCAACTGTATCAATTCCTGAGATTTCAGAAGTTTCATAAACTCCCAGCAGTTATAGGGAACATATTAAAAGGTGTTCATTATGGTTTCAAAACTGCTGAATTTGTACATTTGGTAGTATTGAACAAAGAAACTAAAAATATACCCACAAAAAGTATATTTCTCTAAATACAGACAACCCGGACTATTTTATCAGGATCTTCATGAGAATAGGGTATTTTTGTGTAAAATAAACCCCAAAAAAAAAAAAAAACGCAATTCATACACACAGTTGTGCTCAAAAGTTTGCATACCTTTTGATAGAATATGCTAAAATATAATACACTATATTTATGTGTATTGAGTTTTGGCTTATTACACTCATATGAACACAAAATGTTGTCAGAGTCATCTTGTTTTCTTTACATCATAAAGGATCCCCCCCCCCCATTTTTCTCTGTCTATATTGATAACAAAAGGAGCTTTGATAAAACATTCTTACCTGGGAACACTGGTGTAACTACAGGGGACCCCCCTGCTACCCCTTGTTCCTGTCTCCTTGTACTGGTTCAAAATAGTTTAGAAAGGGGGCAGGACTTAAAGAGCATGGCTTAAACAGGGAGGCAGATTTAAAAACCAGCATTAAGCCTTTGCTCATTGCTCAGTTATTCTGATTCCTTTAGAGGTGGTGTGCTGTCTACCTAGTGCTCCCAGCTCCGGATTGTCTGACCTTCCTGCTGCTTCTCTGGTATCCTGACACTAGCTTTGGACTTTGACATGCTGCTTGCTGGTATCCTGATTTTGGCTACTCTACACCCAGAGCCGCCTTCCATAACCCTGACCTCTGCCTCTATTCTGACCACTCTCTATCCTGCAATAAAACCAGTGGCTATTAGTTGCTCCAGTTACCTGTGCATCCAGACCAAGGCTGTAGTGCTCCCTCATGCATCCCCCTGTCTGTGAATCCCCCTGGCACTAAGGAGAGATGAGACTCTGCCTATCAGGCAGGGCAGGAACAAATAAATTAAGCTCCCCCCTAGATCTCCAGTGTAATGAGAAGACCAACTCAGTATAGATGCAAAATACATTTAATGGGGGCAGGGGGAGGTTATTGTGTCAATGACGAATGGACAAGGAAAAGGGATTCAGAGGTAAGAAGTCTGTTTCCTTGCCATTTCTGGTGGAACTAGGAAGAAGAATCAAGAAGGAGGGAGTAATCAACAACTGCTTGAAGAAAACATCTTTCAAACATCTTTCAAGTTAGCTATATCCAGTTTGTAGAGCCTGGTAAAAATGTGAAGACTGCTCCAAGTGGCTGGTTTGCAAACGAGGGGCGCATTCCATTCCAACGAATTGCCAACGAATTTCATTATCGATTATTTGAATTGATTTTATCGATTATAAGATGAGGGGTTTTTCAGAGCAAATCCACTGAAAAATACCCTTCGTTTTATAATCTGTTTCATTCAATGTCACTTACAGCAGTTACTACTTACCAGTCCCTCCCTGCAGTTACTCCGACGACTGGCCCCACTACTCAGCAACTCATCTAACAGTAAGTATAAAATTAATATTTGGGCTGCTGCAAGTTAGGGGATGTGAGGGTTAATTTAGGGCAGTTCTGGTTAATGGTTGTGTTTAGGGTTAATTTAGGGGCAGTTCTGGTTAATGGGGTCTTTAGGGTTAATTTAATGCTGAGGACTGATAGTTAATTTAATTTAATAAGGTTAACTTAAGGTGCAGTTAGAGGTAAAAGGGGAAAACTAAAGGGAATCTAGATCCTGGGTGCAGCGAAGATTAATCCTGTATTTATTTATGAAAGTATTGTGTCAGTGTGCTGTGAACGAGTCTGTGAATCTATGAGGGCACTATGGTATATCTGGGGGGTATAAGGCATATAGGGTATATAAGGCATATGTGGGGAGGGAGGAGTGGCATATCTGGGAGGCAGTGTGGCAAGCCTGGGCTCAAATGTGCATAACAGGGGGGTGCAGGTTGGTAAATAAAAATGCATTTTTATCAAAGATTTTTTTATTCTGACGTTTGTTTTTAACATCCTGTTTATTAAATTATTTAAAATAAATTAAAAATCAAAAAAAAATAAAAAAAAATAAGCCAACTAATTGATTATGAAAATTGATAGTTGCAGCCCTAATCCATTGCGTTAAGCATGCCATCCTCGGCAATACAAAGAGGACTCTATCTTGAAATAAGTAGAAATTCAGGCGAATAACTATCATCAGAGAATTTAAGAAATGTATCAGGTATTCATAAAGCTTGCAATTCCAGTACTCAGAAACGTCACCTTGCGTTACGTATTTGAAAGGTATGTCCTCCAAGGGTTGAAGCAGGGCTACAGTCAACTGACAAAGGACTAAATTGAGATTCCACATTGTTTAATTCTACATCGTTTAATTCTAGACATACCCTTACAGACTCTTTGGACCCATTGATAATCAGATAAAGAGGAGCAGAAACCTTGATGATAGCTGGGCTAAGACCTGAGTAGAACTCTTTCTAAAAGAAAACCAAGAAACTCGGGAATTGAAAGCATCAATAAGTGCTGTGATTGGCACCACAGGGAAAACATCTTCTAGATTCTTTGATATCTAAGTGAGGTTACCATGTTCCTGCTGACCATACAGTGAAGGAAAAAATTATTTGATTCTCTGCTGATTTTGTACGTTTGCCTACTGACAAATAAACCATTAATTTTAATGGTAGGCTTATTTGAACAGCGAAAGACTGAACAAAAAAACCCAGAACAAAACATGACTTAGTACTTGGTGGCAAAACCCTTGGTGGCAATCACAGAGGTCAAACGTTTCTTGTAGTTGGCCACCAGGTTTGCAGACATCTCAGGAGGGATTTTGTCCCTTGGCAGATCCTTTCCAAGTCATTAAGGTTCCGAGGCTGACGTTTGGCAACTCGAACCATCAGCTCTCTCCACAGATTTTCTATGGGATTAAGGTCTGGAGACTGGCTAAACCACTCCAGGACCTTAATGTGCTTCTTCGTGAGCCACTCGTTTGTTGCCTTGGCTGTGTGTTTTGGGAAATTGTTAAGCTGGAATACCAATCCATGACCCATTTTCAATGCCCTGGCTGAGGGAAGGAGGTTCTCACCCCAGATTTGACGGTACATGGCCCCCCATCCATCGTCCCTTTGAGGCGGTGAAGTTGTCCTTAGCAAAAAAAAAAAAAAAACACCCCCAAAACATGTTTCAAC